>NC_041220.1:37773781-37781250 GCF_002837175.3 Physeter macrocephalus | reverse complement strand
AACCTGTGTCCCCTGCATCGGCAGGCGGAGTCTCAACCACTGCGCCACCAGGGAAGCCCAAGGGGCCACCAGGGAAGCCCAAGGGGCCACCAGGGAAGCCCAAAGGAGACTTTTATCACTAGAAATAAAACTCATTCCAGGGACTTCCGGGCTGCGGGGGGCGGGGCGACGTGCTGACGTTACGTCACGTTCTTGCCTGACCTGCCACCCCGCCCCTCTCCGTACTGTGACGTTCCCAGGGAGGAACGAAGCGTAAACAGCGCAGGGCATTTTGGGAGGGGGATTGTTTCACGCAGGAAGCAGGCTCCATTTTAGCGCCGCCCGCTGTCGCCATCTGTTTCCCTTCTCTACCCGTTACCGCCTCCCGTCCCTAAGCCCCAACGGGAAGGCTGGGCTTAGGGTGGGGGAGGCAGGAGTAAAAGGAGGGAAGAGGAAAAGGGAGAAAGGGAAGAAGTGGGGAGAAAGGGTGAGTCGGGAAGGGTGAGTGGTAGAGGCTAACGTGCGAAGCGCGCAAGCCCAGCGGACGGACTGACGGACGCGCCTGTGCTTCTGCTGCCGCGGCTGCGGCGCCCGCGCGAGTCGCGTCGAAGCGGCGGCGGCGGCTGCGGCGGCAGCAGCGGAAACAAGAGGGGAGCAATGGCGGCCGACAGCCGAGAGGAGAAAGGTTAGTGCGGAGAAAGGTGATGGGCGGAGGCGGGGCTCGGGAGTGGGTCGACGGAGCCGTGGTCGTCGTTGTGGGTAGGGGAGGTTAGCTTGCTCCGCGCGGAGCCGGTCTCCCCATCGAAACGCTTGGACTCATTGGAAAAGACCAGGCCTGCCCTTTCGTCCTCGGTCTCCATATGACCTAACACTTCATCTAGCCTTGGATTTTTCTTTGATTCTAATTCCCTTCTTCGCTTAATGTTTATCTGTCCTGGGCGCGGCTGAGAGAAGGCCTGTTCTGAGTTGCAGGCCCTTAGGTTTATTTCCTGGTAGTGGTATGCGGATGTAATGCGTATCTTCAGAACAGCCTTTTCTGTTAGGTTGAATTTCGAAAACCCTTAATGCCCTTAAAGCTGGTAATCTACTAAGTAAGCATATTTAAGAAGTGGTATAGGTAGATAATCTCGCGAAATGTCTACGAGTAACTTCTGGCTGTTCTGTTAAATAGGCAAAGTGGCAAGAATGGCCTTTTTGGTTCCTTAGATACTTATTTTGGAAAACGTGATGTTTGAATAGATGATTATGTGATTTAGGCCAGGCAGGAAAAATCCTGGCCACTATTGTGATAGACACGTTGTGCGTAGTTCCTGGAGGGTACAACCAGGAACAAATTGATATAATTTGTAGAGAGTCGGAGGGCTACGGTTACTTTGAAATATGGGAAGAACTGATATTGCCAGAATGAAATGTCATGTGTTTTTAAATACTGACCTTCCAAGCCCTGGAAATGTTAGTGTAGATCCTGAATCAGTATAAGTCTGGAGAGTGGTCTAGATTGGATGGTGCGTTAAGGTTTTTTACAATCCTAAGATTACCATGATAGATTTGGAAAGGTTATAGTTGATAAAAATCTGGCCAGCTCCTGTACTGTATTTTACGGATCTCCTCTTTTGTGTGGCTAATTGATTTGGGGGAGGGGGGATTTGTTAAGTGGGCTGTAGAGTCAAGTTCCATTAGACTTGTGACTTCCAATTTTTCTCCTTAAAAGTAGAGTCTTCATGAATCAGCGAACTGCTCAGTAATAGGGACAAGCTTGGGAAACGGAGTGGGTGGGAATATGTTTAAGATATGGCTCCTATCTCAAAGCAGCTCGGTGATTGGGTTTTAGTAGTTTAATTTTCCTTCCTTAAACGAATCCTAAAAATCCTCTCCCTTCCTTTTGAGAAGTCCAGAAGGAATGTGATCATAGGATTGCATGGTGTTAGTGAATAAAAGAAAACTGCTTTTAATTAGTAGTAGAGTAGTATTAAGTAGATGATTTTAACCAGGAAGAATTAATTCAGTCAACATTTGATTGTTTCAGAGTGTAATCTATGTGTGTATGGGAGTGGGTGGTGGTTGTCGTGGGTGAGATGAACTAGATGAAAAATGAGTAGAAGCTCAGTACTTCTCAAGAGTTCAGTGTCTGTTAAGATGAACATAGTTGTAAGTCAGTTATGGAGTAGACACAATATTGTACATGGAGGGAAAAAAAGTAGGTGATGTTTTAAAAATTTTGTTTTAGAAATGGATTTTTTGATGAAAACGTCTAAATGCATAAACTTTGTAACTATTATTGGGAAGTAGTAATGCCACCTGTTAGCAATACTTAGGATAAATTGTCCAGCTAAATTGTCCAGCTTCTGAAAGGCCTCACATTTGTGTAGTTTTTAAAAAATTAATTTTCATAATTCAACTTCATTTCAGAATATATGATGTAAGTACTTATAGTTTAAGATTGTCTCTAGTTTACTGGGAAAGCTAGCAGATACATACCTACTGGAATTGCTTATTTAATTCTGGAATGAGCAGATTTCTAGAATAACCCACTTTGCATGTATGGAAACTGAGGCCTAGGGTGTCTCACTTTCTTGATCTTTGTCAAACAGCTAGAATAATAGCCAGAATTAGAATTAATGCTTGACTCTTTCTTTTCATGTTGAACAAGGAAAAATGGGAAGCTAAGTACTTATTGTCATCAGTTATGTTATATGAAACACTAGAAAATTATAAAGGTAAGCCCTGTCACAAATCTTACACATGTCACAAACCTTAGGTCCTTTCTTGAAAGATTCCGTAAGTGGTGTAAGATCTTGATAAATGAGTTTAAGTTGCAGAAATTTGCTATAAATCACAGAGCAGTTACAAAACTTTCAGTTATAAAGTCCTTGGATTATTGGGCTTTGCACATTAGCTGTGTAATAAGCAGACATTACCTTCTATAAATGCTTCTGTAATACCCATACCTAGAAAGTGAAGCCTATGACTGGAGAATTTGCCAGCTTCCTGATTCCTGTGGTGATTGTCCAAAAAGTGGATGTGGAAGATGTTGGAATGTTGGTGCTATTAACTAGTGTTAATTGCCATTTTTCTATGTTTTCTATTATAAACACCTGGTTTATATTTTATTTCTTCAGCTTTTAAAAAGTTTTCTCTGAAGAACAATTATATAAGTTTGATGTATCTGAAATGTGGATAATGAGGTACCACTTTCGAAAGTAACATGTTTTCTACATTACCAGACTGGAAGCTCCATGAAGGCCAGGAGTATGTCTGTCTTGTTTACCAGGTTCCTGGTGTACAGTAATTATGTCTTGGTGCCTCAAATAAATGATTTAGAAGATTGTAAATCATTAGCTCAAGGTTGGACTTCATTAATGACTGACTAGTTATGACTAGTTATGTGATATTTTCTATTGATGTCCAAAGTTAAGAGTTTCCCAGTTTAAATTATATACGTACACACACTCACGCAGGCAAATACATATAAATATGTATGCACGATTATATATACACACATATATGTATATACACACTGTAGCCCTCACTATAGTAAGTCCTTAGGGTTAGATTGACTTGGTCCACTTTAGTTAGGGCTTTGTAAAGCATAGAGTATGTATTTGATATTCGATATGTTTGTTTTACCCATAATAGAAGTAGGGCAAAAAATTACAAATGCCCTCCTTAGACTTCAGTTGTATGCATTTTGGAAGACAGGAAATTTGGATGGGATAGGAAATCCAAGTCTCTACACTTCTTGAAGAATGACGGTCTTGAATGACAAAAAGTAACTGAGAGACTGGTCTAATGTAAAACACAACAGAGGGGAGGCTCCAGGAAATCTTGCTATATTGCCAAATCGGACTAAAACTATATTAAGTGAATTAAAATAAAAACTGTAATGTATTATGGTGCCCTGTATTGGAAAACAAAATACGTAGTATATTTAAGTACCCAGGTTTTTTTTTTTTTTTTCTTTAAATATTTCAGGTCTTAGTCTGATGCTGGATCCTGAAATAAATAGTACTTTGTATCTCCTGACCCAGAAGCTTCCAGGGTCAAAAAAATGAACTGCGTCTCAGATAAAGGTTAATTTTCTACACTGATATCCCTGGAGTTAAGGTTTGTGGCCTTCCTGGGCCAGGAATTTCAAGGTTGAGGTGTAATTCTGGTAGAGTGGAAAGAGCATTAAACTTGGATTCAGAACTGTGAGATTTAAGTCACAGTATTTTAATTCTTTGGAGTTCATTTGGGATATTTTTTATTTCCTTGTTTTGCTTCCTATACCCATGGATCTGTACCTCTTTCCCAAAACTCAGTTTGTTAATAATATTGATAGTTTGTGATGATAACTAAGATTATGCTTGCTTAACAAGTGATGATAATGAAGTCCGTATAAAAACATCATATGTTGTGAATGCAAAACGTTCACAGATTATTGCATTTCCATAGAGGAATCAAGCTAGCAGCAGCCTGCTTTGTTTTTTTTTTTAGTTGAGGCAGCATTTAAAAGTCAGACAATTTCAAAGAAAAATATGAATTTGGGAATCCTCTTGAAAATTTGTAAGATCCGACATGGCACTTGCATTCTGTCAAGGCAGTTAATCCACTGGAGTTGAGTAGGCTTGTCCCCTTTAGCATTCCTACTCTTCCACAGAGTATCACATATACTAAAACTGAAGTTTGGTGTCCCTGTGCCTCAGTGTCTTGAACCTTAAATTTTTTTTGCAGTTACTTAACATAAGTGTTAAGTAGTTGTGGGTTTATATGCATTCTAGGGTCAGGCAGATAAAGTACTTACTTAGTACAGTAGGTAATGGTGAGTGTTAGGTTATAGAGAATAAAGGAGTAAGCATGGTATATGTTTAGGCAATATTAGTAAATACACTGATGTATGGGGCATAAACCCAGATTGTCTCATGCAAAACTTTGACATAAGTTACCTTCTCTGTCTCAACAGAAGACTATCAGGACTGCTCCATCTGGGTTTTTTCAGATGGGAGTCTGGGCCCCTAGTGATCAAATAGTCTTTTTTTAAAAATGTAGGGTCTGGATTTTTATATTAAATCCTTGGCGCTTTCAAAAACAAAGCATCCAAGAGCTAGATTCATCCTACAGGCTGTTAGTGTATAACTTTGAATGGATTTGAACTTTAGCTGTAAATGGAAATACTGTTTATTTGTGTTTCATTTGAGTTAATTTGTTGCACTGACATATTGTGGAAAAATTCATTTTATTGTGGCATCTAAAACACAATTTTCAGGGTTTTAAAAGGATTTTTTTAAAAAGACTATAGTTCTTTATATAGACTTCTCAAAAAATGAAGTGCTTTAACTGTAGAAATACTGCATTTGAGTTATTTTTTATATAGAATTCTTAATCTGGCATTTGCTAACCTTTGTTCATTTTATTGCTAATATTCTTAAGGTGCTGCTGTCAAACTACTGTGAAGAAATTGTATATGTACATATCACTATACAGAATAATAATGCTAAATTTCAGGATAAAGCGAGTGATTTAAAACATTAAAGTAGTTTAAAGAGGGTCACCCTAGAGAACCGGTGGCTGTTACTTTATCTCTTAAAGACATAGTTATTTCTTTCTAAAAAGGATATGCCAGTGATAGACTAGTCTTTAATAGTAGTAGCTTCTGAGACTACTAAAATAATCTTTCTTTATAACTAATTCATTTTAAATTGAAAACATGAATTAAAATATATGCAAACTCCTCTCTCTAGCCAGTGAATGAAGTGGTCAGAGGAATCGGCTTGTTAGCTTTATAACCTAATACTATGAACTCTCTCACCTTTTTAAACCAGATTTTGGTTTTTAAGAGTACTCCTTACATTTATAATTAAAATCCTTAAGTTTAAGCAAAACTAAGCAGGTGGTGGTAGTTTTGAAAACATCTATCAAGTATTTAACATTTCAACCAACAATAGGTAGAGTCCATGGCTCCTCTCTTTGAACCTGAGTAGACTTTTGTGATTGTCTCTGAATAAAATAGTGTGGCAGTGTTGCTGAGCTTCTGCCTAAACCACCATGAAAGCTCTAAACCACCATGAAAGAGGTCGGCCTATGCTGAAGCTGTCATGGGGGAGAGTGACCATAGAAAGGAGTGCCCTAGGAACCCCAGCTCTTTTGAGTCTTCCCAGACAAGGTATGTGAATAAGCAAGCCTTCAGATGATTCTAGCTAACCCTTAACTGCAGCCACGTGAGAGACCCTAGTTGAGCCTCAGAACCATAAGCAATAATAGTAAATTACTGTATTGTTTTAAGTCAGGTTTTTGGGGTAGCATGTTAAACTTACAGCAGTAGATAGAAGGAACATTTATGTATTTGTCTTATTGAGAAAAGAGGATTTTATTTTATGTGCTGGACCAGATTTTGTGTATCATGTACCCGAGTCATTAACAAAAGGTTCAGGAGCATCAAATAACTGCCCCGTCCACCCCCTTCCCTTCCCCAAACACTGATCTTTTTATTCTAAATGCCTCTTATCAGAGGTGAAGAAACTGGAGATCAGACTGGGACTTTCCTAAAGATACCTAGCTCTTAAATGATGACCTGGATTTTCTTGCTTACAAATAGAAATCTCTTGCTCCTATGTATCATATTTCAGCAAATATATAAGCGATTTCAGTGGTGGAGAGAAGTAAATTAAAATGTGATCTTTTATATCAGGGGGTCAGATAGAAAATAATATTTTAGGCTTTGTGGGCCACATAAGGTCTTCGTCATATATTCTTTCCTTTTTTTAAAAACACAACCTTAAAAATGCAGAAACCATTCATATCTTGCCAGTCAAAAATAGGCCATGGGCTGAATTTGTCCTGCAGGTCTTATTAGTTGGCTAATATTGTGATAAAACCACAGTTAGGTTTTTGATGTCATAGACTATAATACGGATAAAAATTTGTAGACCATCAAGTGAGGATGTTATGGTTGATCTTAAAATAAATTTAAGGTGCTATAATGTTGGTAATATGGAGCTTTCTGGTGCACTAATTTGGAATTAATCTACTAGTGCACATGACCTTTCAGTGATACTTTGTAGTTTTGTTTTCTTATATTTTGTTTAAAGATGCTTATTTTATAATAGCCAGGACATGGAAGCAACCTAAGTGTCCATCGACAGATAAATGGATAAGGAAGATGTGGCACGTATATACAATGGAATATTACTCAGCCATAAAAAGAAATGAAATTGAGTTATTTGTAATGAGGTGGATGGACCTAGAGTCTGTCATACAGAGTGAAGTAAGTCAGAAAGAGAAAACCAAATACCGTATGCTAACACATATATATGGAATCTAAGATTAAAAAAAGTCATGAAGAACCTAGGGGTAAGACAGGAATAAAGACACAGACCTTCTAGAGAATGGACTTGAGGATATGGGGAGGGGGAAGGGTAAACTGTGACAAAGTGAGAGAGTGTCATGGACATATATACACTACCAAACGTAAAACAGATAGCTAGTGGGAAGCAGCCGCATAGCACAGGGAG
>NC_041220.1:37722576-37773688 GCF_002837175.3 Physeter macrocephalus | reverse complement strand
TTAATCTACTAGAGCACATGACCTTGCAGTGATACTTTGTAGTTTTGTTTTCTTATATTTTGTTTAAAGATGCTTATTTTATAATAGCCAGGACATGGAAGCAACCTAAGTGTCCATCGACAGATAAATGGATAAGGAAGATGTGGCACGTATATACAATGGAATATTACTCAGCCATAAAAAGAAATGAAATTGAGTTATTTGTAATGAGGTGGATGGACCTAGAGTCTGTCATACAGAGTGAAGTGAGTCAGAAAGAGAAAAACGAATACTGTATGCTAACACACATATATATGGAATCTAAAGAAAAAAGGTTCTAATGAACCTAGGGGCAAGACAGGAATAAAGACGCAGACATAGAGAATGGACTTAAGGATGCAGACATAGAGAATGGACTTGAGGATACGGGGAGGGGAAAGGGGTAAGCTGAGACAAAGAGAGTGGCATTGACATATATACACTACCAAATGTAAAATAGCTAGTGGGAAGCAGCTGCATAGCATAGCACAGGGAGATCAGCTCCTGCTTTGTGACCACCTAGAAGGGTGGGATAGGGAGGGTGGGAGGGAGACCCAAGAGGGAGGGGATATAGGGATATATGTATATGTATAGCTTATTCACTTTGTTATACAGTAGCAACTAACACAAAATGTAAAGCAATTATACCTCAATAAAGATGTTAAAAAAAAGTTGCTTTTAATGTCCCCCATCTAATTTAACCGTACATTTAGAAAGCCTGAACTCTAGACGAGTGAATTTGCTCAACCTGAATTTCTGAGCTTCTATTTCTTTAACTGCAGAGTATTGGATCTAAAACGTACCTTGTGTGTGTCATGTATGATATGTGTGAAAGTGATAAAATGTTAGAAAAGCAAGTATTGATTAATATTTTAAAATTTTGTAGATGCTTTCTAAAACTGCAACCAATCTTTGAATTTGACTAATAAAATTATTTGTTAAAGCTTTTTAAGACAGTAATACCCTTTTTATAGGGAAACCATGATTTAGGCATGTCTGAAATTTAAATTGATTAATTAACCTTTACAGTTATTTCATTCTGTGTTTAGCATGTCTAGATTTAGCATGTATACAAGTTCATGTGAATGTTCAGCCTTTTGAAGTGGATATTTCTAATCAAGAACTAGTGATTTCATGAAGAGTTTTGTGTAGCACTGTATTTATTAATTGCCTATTTTGCTGTCATAGTTCTATTTTTTTTTCTTTTGCTTCTACAGATATCTTATTTTTCAAGATCTGTTGGACCCACTTTTTACTGACTAGAGAGCTTTGACCTAAGAATCATTGAATATCTGAAAAACTTGGGTTTTTAAAAATCAAATTGTATGTTTTTATTTTTTATTTGCAATATAGCGTCCAAAAATTGTGTTTGCCATCATTCAGGTCTTGAGGGAATTTCCTCAGTGAAAACATGAACCCAGAGGATGAGAGAAGCCTTTTTGGTTGGCATATCTTAATTTTCATTACCATTTAAAAAAATAAGTAAACAAAAATGATAACAGTCTGTATAGTGTATATTCATTTTAGAAAAATGGTAAAGTACAGAAAAGCATTCTTAATACTCAAAGAAATCAGTTACGATGCTATTCCAAGCATAGGTAATTTTCAGTGTTTGTTTTTTAAATTTTTATTGGGGTATAATTGATTTACAGTGTTGTGTTAGTTTCAGGTGTACAGCAAAGTGAATCTGTTATACAAATACATATATCTACTCTTTTTTAGATTCATTTCCCATATAGCCCATTACAGAGTGTGGAGCAGAGTTCCCTGTGCTATACAGTAGGTCTTTATTAGTTATCTGTTTTATATATAGTAGTGTGTATGTGTCAGTGTTATTAAGTAGCAGCAGTGACTCCAAGCACAGAGGAAGATGCATTTTTACCTTTTCCATATCCTGTGTAACCTTGCTTTCCTTCTTATTATGCCTACATTATCTGTTTTAGTTCTCTTGAGTCACTGATTTCTGTCCCTCTTGGGGGTTATTTGAACTCCCATCTAACCTGTTCATAGACCTCAGGTTAATAATCCTTGCTGTACTTTTAGTGGGCTTTGCTTTTTGGCTGGAGCCATGATACAATTGTCCTATCTCATCAGTTTTTATGATTTTATACCTCTCTTTATGGCACCTTAGATTTGGAAAGATAGTTTTTGATGCCAGGATATTTAGTGTTCAAAACATTGACCATTAGCTTTAGTGCCTTATTTGAAAAAAAAGTTTAAAGTAGTAAATACATAGTTGCATGTATTTCTAAGACTTATTTTGTCCAGTTGGACGGGGTTGGGGGTAGGGAAGGTGATGGGGTGATAAAACTGAGCTCTAAATTTTCACTATCATTGACTGTATCAATTACAGTCAATAGTTTCCTTGTCTGAACAAGTTATACTTTTATAGTCCATGCCAGCAGCCTCAAATGTTTTTGATTGTGTACCCCGTCAGTAATTTTCTTCTTTTAACTTACTTGGACATTATTTCAGACAAACAGGATAGCTGTAAGGATAGTACAAAGAATTCTTTTGCTTTTCAGCCACGTTCCACAAATGTTAACATTTTTACCACATTTGTCTTTCTAATTCATTCTTTCTCCCTCTTTTGTCAGTTGTAGACATGATGCTTCTTTGCCCCTAAATAGTTAAGTATGTATTTCCTAAAAAGTAGAATTCTCTTTTACTTAACTGTAGTACTATCAAAATCAGGAAATTGACATTGATACTTGTAATCTACAGACCTTGTTTAGATTTCACTAGTTTTTCAGTTGTCTCAGATCATGTGCTGTGTCAGTTATTGTATCTTTTAGTCTCCTTTAATCTGAAGTATTTCCTTAGTGTTTGTATTTCATGAATGAACTGTGACATTTTTGGATGCCTCTAAATTTGGGTTGGTTTGATGTTTGTTTACTCATGTATAGGTTTATGTTTTGCATAGGAATATCACAGAATTTTTCTATTCATAGTGCATCATTCCAGGGGGTCCCTGTTGTTGATTTGACCCACTGCTGGTGATGTTAACCTTGATTACTTGGTTAAGCTGGAGTCTGCCAAATTTCTTGACTGTAAAATGGTAATAAGTATTCTGCCCAGAGTACACAATCTTTGATAAATGTATGTTTATTTAAAAATTATACACATATTTTTATTATTGTGCACATTCTAAAGCAGTTACAAAAATTAGACATTAAAGGATGAGCTACAAATACAGAAGGTCTCAATTTTTCTTTCTGTACCCCAGTATATCCTTTCATACCCTACGGGATATATACTCCTGGCTTTGTAGACCAGAGCTGTACATCATATCCTTTACTTTATATCGTTTTATAGGAATTATTCTTGTGTCTTGATCCTGAAATAAAAGCTCCTTGAATGTTATGTTCTCATACTTCCGTAGCCCCAACACAGTAAGTACTCAAAAATAAATGCTTAATGTTAATGATTTTTTCCTGTTACTTTTTAATCTTTTGCTTCCAGATGGAGAACTTAATGTTCTAGATGATATTTTGACTGAAGTACCAGAACAGGATGATGAGCTCTATAATCCAGAGAGTGAGCAAGATAAAAATGAGAAAAAGGGTATGTAAGATTTCTATTTTTGTTAAAATAGCAAAGTAGAGATCAATTTCTTAAGAAAGAGTCTTTGCTTTTGTACTTGTTCCTTGAGGCACTTACCACCAAAAGCACAATCATAAGAAGCAGTGGTACCCAATTCCATATGAATGAGAGTAATATATTTTTTCCAAACGTGTGAAATGTCTCATGTATTTATTCCAGTGTTTGAAAGCTGTGTTTTTTTATGATTAACTTTGGAGTAAAGGTATTTCAGAAGACATTTTAAAGAAATGAGGTTTTTTTTCTCTGATATATTTACTGTTAAACTTCGGTGAAATAAGTCTGATACCCAAATTCTTATATATATTTTTTTCATTGTATTTTTAAGGTTCAAAAAGAAAAAGTGACCGAATGGAATCTACTGACACAAAGCGACAAAAGCCTTCTGTTCATTCAAGACAATTGATTTCTAAGCCACTGAGCTCATCAGTTAGCAATAACAAAAGAATGGTTAGTACAAAAGGAAAGTCAGTCACAGAGTATAAAAACGAGGAATATCAAAGATCTGAAAGAAACAAACGGCTAGAAGCTGATCGGAAGATTCGTTTGTCAAGTAGTGCCTCCAGAGAACCTTATAAGAGTCAACCTGAGAAAACATGTCTGCGGAAAAGGGATGCTGAAAGGAGGGTCAAATCCCCTACACCAGATGGTTCTGAGGTAGTAAATATTATTGCAGATATAATACAGAAAGCAGTTCTTTTTGAGGCTAGAACTATTTATTCACTCTGACCTTGTCTGTTATATGACTGCTGATTCCCTTTTTCTTTAAACATCAGAGAATTGGGCTTGAAGTGGATAGACGTGCAAGCAGATCCAGCCAGTCTTCTAAGGAGGAAGTGAACTCTGAAGAATATGGCTCTGACCATGAGACTGGCAGCAGTGGTTCTTCTGATGAGCAAGGCAACAACACTGAGAATGAGGAGGAAGGGGTGGAAGATGTGGAGGAAGATGAAGAAGTAGAAGAAGATGCAGAGGAAGATGAAGAGGTGGATGACGATGGAGAGGAGGAAGAGGAGGAAGAAGAAGAGGAGGAGGAGGAGGAGGAGGAAGAGGAGGAGGAGGAAGAAGAAGAATATGAACAGGATGAGAGAGACCAGAAGGAAGAGGGAAATGATTATGACACCCAAAGTGAGGCTAGCGACTCTGATTCCGAATCCATTTCCTTCACAGATGGGTCTGTCAGATCTGGTTCAGGAACAGATGGATCAGGTACTAATTTTTATATGTAAAGGTTTGTCTTTTTCTTTTTTTTTTAATTGACCTGATTGGTTTTTTTCTTGAATATGTTTAAATTGAATTATAAAATTTTTGAGGCAATGGGGGGATGTTAGTAAGACTGTCCTGTGATTTTTTTTTTATATAGTGTACTTTTGAGTATTATAAATGCACTTGAATAAGGTTTACATATCTTAGTAAAGGCATTTCCCAGCTGCAAATTGACTGTATTATAAATGTACACTAGTCTGATTGTTTCTCTATAAGGAAATGTATTTGAGGTTTTAATGTTATAAATTCTTAGATTTCCATACTAGTCAACAGCAGCTTATTTAAATACTGATGTATTTGAAGTATATTCATATGGAACCCGTTTGCTAGGTATAACAATATTTTCATGTTAAATGTCTCTAGATTTCCATCATGTGGCAACAGAAATCAAAATAACTTTCTTTTTCTCTTGGGAGCGAAAAGTGATCAGACTAGATGTTTGATCTCTAAGGCCCAGCTCTGATAGTCCCAGGAAGGTGGCCACCTGATCCTTAAGAAACATACAAAATAAATGAGAGGAAAAGTAATAGACGTTTTAATAGAATTTTAAACAAAAAGATGGCTGAGTTGGACAAAAAGCCAACCCTCCTCCTTCCCCTTCTCTGCAGGGCAAAGATAAAAATAGAAAACAAAGTCATTAGACTTCCGTCATAACTCCACTTGAATAAAGAAACAGGGACAGGAGCAGCCTCCACATTCTGGGACCACTGGGAGGCAGTTACCTTCAGTCTCAGGCTCCAACTTTGTGTATGTGACGGTGCAGCAAAGCACACTCCCCGAGAGGTCTCTCACAAAGACTCGCTTTTGTGCCATTCAAAGCAGGGCTGCCCCAGAAACAGAGAACCACGTATCATATGATTCCATTTGTATGAAATGTCCAGAACAGGCAAATCCATAGAGACAGAAAGTAGATTGGTGGTTTCTGAGGACTGGGGTGTAGAAGAAATGGAGAATGACTGCTAATGGGTACAGGGTTTCCTTTGGGGTGATGAACATGTTTTGGAATTAGAAAGCAGTGATAGAGACTCCAGGAGGGCCCACAACAAGGAGTACCTCCCAGAATTTCTACTGCCAGTGTCCTTGTCCCCGTGGTGAGCCACAGCCGCCCCCCACCTCTGCAGGAGCCCTTCCAACACTAGCAGATGGAGAACTTAATGTTCTAGATGATATTTTGACTGAAGTACCAGAACAGGATAATGAACTCTATAATCCAGAGAGTGAACAAGATAAATATGAGAAAAAGGGTTCAAAAAGAAAAAGTGACCAAATGGAATCTACTGACACAAAGCGACAAAAGCCTTCTGTTCATTCAAGACAGTTGATTTCTAAGTCACCGAGCTCGTGAGTTAGCAATAACAAAAGAATGGTTAGTACAAAAGGAAAGTCAGTCACAGAGTATAAAAATGAGGAATATCAAAGATCTGAAACAAACAAACGTCTAGAAGCTGATCGGAAAATGCGTTTGTCAAGCAGTGCCTCCAGAGAACCTTATAAGAGTCAACCTGAAAAAACATGTCCGCGGAAAAGGGACCCTGAAAGGAGGGTCAAATCCCTTAAGCCAGATGGTTCTGAGAGAATTGGGCTTGAAGTGGACAGATGTGCAAGCAGATGCAGCCAGTCTTCTAAGGAGGACGTGAACTCTGAAGAATATGGCTCTGACCATGAGACTGGCAGCACTGGTTCTTCTGATGAGTAAAGCAACAACACTGAGAATAAGGAGGAAGGGGTGGAAGATGTGGAAGAAGATGAAGAATTAGAAGAAGATGCAGAAGAAGATGAAGAGGTGGATGACGATGGAGAGGAGGAGGAGGAGGAAGAAGAAGAATATGAACAGGATGAGAGAGACCAGAAGGAAGAGGGAAATGATTATGACACCCGAAGTGAGGCTAGCGACTCTGATTCTGAATCTGTTTCCTTCACGGATGGGTCTGTCAGATCTGGTTCAGGAACAGATGGATCAGGTACTAATTTTTATATGTAAAGGTTTGTCTTTTTTTTTTTTTTAATTGACCTGCTTGTTTTTTTTCTTGAACATGTTAAAATTGAATTATAAAATTTTTGAGGCAATGGGGGGATGTTAGTAAGACTGTCCTGTGATTTTTTTTTTTTTTTATAGTGTGCTTTTGAGTATTATAAATGCACTTGAATAAGATTTACATATCTTAGTAAAGGCATTTCCCAGCTACAAATTGATTGTATTATAAATACAGTAGTCTGATTGTTTCTCTATAAGGAAATGTATTTGAGGTTTTAATGTTATAAATTCTTAGATTTCCATACTAGTCAACAACAGCTTATATAAACACTGATGTACTTGAAGTATATTCATATGGAACCTGTCTGCTAGGTATTAAAATATTTTCATGTTAAATGCCTCTAGATTTCCATCATGTGGCAACAGAAACCAAAATAACTTTCTTTTTCTCTTGGGAGCACAAACTTTTCTTTCATTTTTGTACCTGTGGGTTGACTGACTGGGGCAGGGTCTCCAGAGGGCTGGGTGTAATTTAGGTACCAGATGGAAAATAGGAGTATAAAATTATTGTGGAGAGACTGGGTAAGAGGCATCTTGGGTAATTCCTTCAATACTACATGCCCTGCCACTTTATCTGACCCATGAGACTTGAATATGAGAATGGTAGATAGTTGCAGTCATTAGGCTGAGGGAGCCCTCTTTTGGGGGGAAATTCAGAGGGTAGAGCAATGAGAGGCCAGGGTACTTAAGAGACCGCTGGTCACTCTGTGATGATTGTACTCTCATGGCTGTCTTATGTAAAGATGCAGCCAGGTCTCCTACATAGGCCAAATGTACTAAATATTGGAATACAAGAAAAATTCTATTCTTTTGATATATATGATAGTTAAATGTCATTATTATAGAATTTTATCATTTTAGTGTAGTACATTGTTAGTAAATCATATTTTTGATATAGTGTATATGATAAGAGCAAATGACTAGGTATTTTCTAATTGGCAGCTGAAGTGTTTCTAGCCTTTTGCTCACTAGAGTTCTAGGTTTGGGAGTTTAGACAGGTTTTGAAGGGGGCTAAAGAGTTAAACTGAATAGATGAGTAGTTGGGTTTGATATAAAAAAAAAACTTGTGGAATCTTTAGTTCTATCCCATCATACTTTTTGCAAACTGATGGCATATACGTTTTATAATTTATGATAATGGATAGAGAACAAAAATTGCATTGGCAATATGAATGAATGTTCATTTATTGTGGAGAATGTGTGAAACCTGTAAAAGTAGGGAACATTTTATTATAGGAATCTGCTTTTTGGTGTCCATGTTTAGAACGGTATTTCTTAGACTTGAATGTTTATACTGTTTAAGTCAAACGAGGGAGACATATAAATACGTAGGGCCTGAAATAATGTGTATTTTTATTTATTTATTTTTTTTTATTTTTTTTTTTTTTGTGGTATGCGGGCCTCCCTCTGCTGCGGCCTCTCCCGTTGGGGAGCACAGGCCCCGGACGCGCAGGCCCAGCGGCCATGGCTCACGGGCCCAGCCGCTCCGCGGCATGCGGGATCCTCCCAGACCGGGGCGCGAACCCGGCTCCCCTGCATCGGCAGGCGGACGCGCAACCACTGCGCCACCAGGGAAGCCCAATGTGTATTTTTAATAAGTTCCTAGATGCTGATACTTAGCAAGATACTTATTCATACTTTATGTTTTTTGTGGGTTAGACATTTCAGATTGAATGGTAACCAATAGTTTTATAAAACCTGGATATTAAAACTGTTAAGAGACTTACTGTTATAAAAGAGATACCTGCCTGGAACGACTTTCCATATTAAAGGAAAATTTGTGGCTTTTCTTTGGAAGAGCTCTTATGTGGAACCTTCTTTAAAGACTGTATTTAGTATGCAGGACATTATTATTTTTATTTTGGAGTGGTTTCTCTTTATAATGTGTGAGAGAAAAACGGTGGATCTGGAACTCCATCAGAGGTAAAAAATGTTTTTAAAGATTTTTAAATACAAGGGATCACAGTTTAGTGGCTTTTTTTTTTTTTTTTTTTTTTTTGCGGTACGCGGGCGTCTCACTGTTGTGGCTTCTCCTGTTGCGGAGCACAGGCTCTGGACGCGCAGGCTCAGCGGCCATGGCTCACGGGCCCAGCCGCTCCGCGGCCCGTGGGATCTTCCCGGACCGGGGTACGAACCCGTGTCCCCTGCATCGGCAGGTGGACTCTCAACCACTGTGCCACCAGGGAAGCCCCACACAGTTTAGTTTTTGTGTCATGCATTTTCTAGATTCCAGTTTATTTTACCTTATTTTTTCTCAGAATTTCAGTAATTTCCTTATAAAAGTGACACACTTGGTGGTGGTAAAAGCTTTATTTGTTAGATGACTTTCAATTGTTTTTTTGACCTGAGAATAATAGTCGGGAGAGGAGATCATAAACTTAAGAGCAGTGAAAGTTATTTATACAAAAAAAGATAAAAAATCCTTGGAGATTTTTCATGGTAATACTATATTTAACATTACATAAAAATTGTTGGGCGAGATCTTACTTCTGCTTCTATTATATTTCCTGCATCATTTAAAAAAAGAAATTTATTTTATTTTTGGCTGTGTTGGGTCTTCATTGCTGCGCGCGGGCTTTCTCTAGTTGCTGCAAGCAGGGACTACTCTGTTGCGGTGCACGGGCTTCCCGTTGTGGTGGCTTCTCCTTTTGTGGGGCACGGGCTCTAGGCGAGTGGGCTCAGTAGTTGTGGCGCATGGGATCTAGAGCGCAGACTCAGCAGTTGTGGTGCATGGGCTTAGTTGCTCCGTGGCATGTGGGATCTTCCCAGACCAGGGCTCGAACCCGTGTCCCCTGCACTGGCAGGTGGATTATTAACCACTCTGCCACCAGGGAAGTCCCTGCATCATCTTGGTGAGAGATTCTTTTAGTACTTAGAACCATAAAGTATTATTTTTAAACAGCAGCAAGAGATGTAGTACCTTTGTGATCAATTTATAATGCTTAGATCCCTAACTGTTCAAAGAGGAAAAGAATAAAAGAAACATGCTAGAATTTTTGAAAGAAATAATTAAAAAAAATTTTTTTAAACAGTTTTCTTTTTCTAATCTCTTTCATGTACATGTCATACTCATTGATTCAATGAATTCAGTTCCTTCTGTGTGCCAAACACTATATAAGAATGTGTAGTCAGTGAACAAAACAGACATAGATGAGAAAGAGATTTGGGATATGACAAAAACTCCTGTTTCTTATCTGTTTGGGTGAGATTCTCAGTCATTTTATACTAAAAGGCTTCAGTCTGTTCTCTTGAAGTCTTATAGTTTACCCTGAGGGAGAGGATTTTAAAACTTAAAGGTCAGGTATCATTCAAAGCCAACAAACCTGTAAATAAATGCTTTTCTCTATAGCTAGTTATATAAATTTCATTATGTTCCCAAGTTGCTAGCTTTAAATGGTCCTGGCTTTGTAGTTGTGCCAGTATGTACTGCTTTGCCTTTCCTTTTTGCCTTAAGTTAGGAAAATCAGCATCATTTACAAGCTTCTTGTTAACATCTGTTTGGAGAAGGAATTAGTAGTAAATTACAAAGGGAAAAATGCTTAAACTAAAAGAAGAGGAACTTTTGTCCTTGGAATTTTCTATCTTTAAGCTAGTTTAAACCTAGAATCCCCTTTCAAGAATAGAAGTAAAATATCTTTTCTATTCTCTTGCTCATGGCTTGTACTTTCAAGTTAGAAACTAGGTTCTGCCACTCAGTAACTGTGGGACCCTAGCCACGTTGCCTAACCACACCACTAAGTTGAGGTTTCCTTTTCTGTAAATGAGAATAATGGGTATTATGTATCTCATGAGTTTGTTATGAGGATTAAGGGAAATAATTTATTTAAAGCTTTTAAAATAGGAGTTTGTATGAAAGATCATCGATTATTATTTTTCAACATTCTGTTAACTTTTATAAAAATAAGTATATGCATTTTCTCCCATCATATTCCTTCTTCTAGCTGAAAAGTAAAGGTGCTTATAGTGGTGTAATTAAAATACCAAGAGAGACAGGAGAGTCTAATTCCATTTTAGGCCCTCATTTATATGCTTCCAAATTAAGCCTGAAATGGTTCTTATAGGTAATGCAAACCTCTTCTGTCTACTGAAGATTCCCAGCTTTTTAATAGAAATACATAGACTGTCGCTGAGATTTTAGAGATAAATTTTAAATTGAATTTGAAAATAAGCAGTAATTCAGGAAGGAAGTGGTCAGGAAGAATGGAATTGAAGATACAAAAGTAAGCAGTGGCAACCTGAAGGGAGTCGCTAATTTGCTATAGTGTAATTTAAAAAAAACAAACATTTGAAAGGCTTTTGGGTTCTGGGGTTCATCAGACATCTAAGATAGAATCAGAGTTGGAATTGTGATGAAGAATGATAGTATACTTTTTAAAAAGAGGACTTAAAACAGTGGTACTTGGTTCATAGAAGGGAACACTGTAAATTTAATTGAAAGAAAAGTTGTGTTTGCTTTGCAGAATTTTTTTCCCTTTTAAAACTTTAAGATCTTTTATATATAGGATAAGTAGTTCTTAATTATAGCTGTGTATTTTTATTTGATTAAAATTGGTGGGAGAAATAACAAAATGTCCTTAGTTTTTGAACAGTGTCTGAATTGGAACGAATTGGAACATCTTAGGAAATTGAGGGGGTCAGGAAGGATTAGTAATGAATAATACTTAGGGATTATGCAAAATCCAGATGCATGATGATAACATTCTTATTTGATTAACTGTACCTATATTGCAATGTTTTTAAAAATCTTGTCTGAATTCTTTTTTTAGATGAGAAAAAGAAGGAAAGGAAGAGAGCTAGAGGCATATCTCCTATTGTTTTTGATAGAAGTGGAAGCTCTGCATCAGAGTCATATGCAGGTATTCTCATTTTACTTTTATTTGTGATCATATCTGACTGATTCTAATGTAATCTGCTGTAAAAAGTTTGTGGAGGCTGTAGTTTAGCGTGAACTTGTTAATATTCATTAGTATTGATTTCTGGCATGTTCAGTGTAATAAATCTAGAGGAAACTAAGCTTTTTCTTATTATTTTAATCCTGTTCTGTTACTGCTTAAGTGGAATTTCACTTTTTTTTTTCTTGGAAGATGATGATTCAGTGACTAGTTTTCTGAGTGAGAAACTGTTCAAAGATTTTTAAAAACATCCAAACAACCCAAAAAGCAAAACACTCGTACACATTGAGAAGTATTTTTTTTGTGTGTGTGGGTGCGCCAGGAAGAATAATTTGTCTTGAATGAGAACTTTATGTGACAAGACTGTAGAAATTTTGTCTTATCTCTATTAAAGCTCAATCTGAACAAATGTACTTTGGCTAAATACAGGTTCAGAAAAGAAGCATGAGAAATTATCATCTTCCGTTCGTGCTGTCCGAAAAGGTATCATTTAAATTTGAAATTGTTTTCATTGCATGCTTCCTTAAAAGTCATTATTTTGCCTTATTGGTTCTCCATTAATAGTTGGTTTTAATGTAGTAATGTTCTGATATATTACATTAAGGGGAAAAAAAATAATTTAGTCTTACACAGAGCTCCATATTCACTTCTTACTGGGTATTTTTTAGAATAGTAGCAGACATTTTAGGATATCTTAACAGTTTTTGGACAGAGTGGATGGTATATATATATTTTAGTAGCATAATGGTCTATTAGCAAATTTTAAATGATTAATGTGATAAAATTTATAGCCATTTTCACGCTTAAAAATATGGATATGATATATTAGAACATTACTATATTAGGTTTGCCTTCTTGCAAAATGCTGGTGTCTTTCTTAGCTTTGCTTTATTATATGTTGTGGCTTAGCTTTCTAGGTTGAATGGGTGATTATGAATTTTAAAAGTTTAGCTGGGTTTTGGAGGGCTAATTTCAATTAGTACAACTTATATCCCTCTGTGTGATAATGGCCTCTGTTTAATCAATTTGGATTTCTTTTTTTCAGATCAAACCAGTAAACTCAAATATGTCCTACAGGATGCGAGATTTTTTCTCATAAAGAGTAACAACCATGAGAATGTGTCCCTTGCCAAAGCTAAGGTATTAGCGTCAGTTCTGTTGAAATATCCTCATCTTGAAAATTTAAATGTGAAGGTGGACTTGAGTATCACTTGAGTACATGACATACTGTAATTTTCATTAACGCTTTATAGATCCATAGTCCAGTTGCCAAGTAGGGTCTGCTTTTTTGACTGGTTAGGCAACCTAGTCATAATTTGAGTTTTCTTTTAAATCTTTTGAAGATGATTTTCGAAGTAAAAATATTCAATATTTGAAGAATATCTAATTATACGTTGTACTGCAAAAGCCGTGTTTCTTTGGATTTTTGTGTTTCTATACTCAAATTGCTAGTTTATTATACTAATACATTTTATAAAGTTTTTTTAGTTAACCAGTTTTGTTTTATATTGCTGCTTGTTTTACACCTTGAGATTTTCTTGAAAAGAAATCATTCTTTTATGGAGAGTTTCTTTTACTTTTAGAAGTAAGATCACTTGGATTTAGAAGAAAAGGGAAGAGTTAGTTTTAGTTTAAAGCCCCACCCTGGGCTTTACAAAAGGGATATGCCCAGTTGCTGTAGGATGTCGTAAGGTTAATTTTTAAAAAAATGTTTTTGTTACAAAAATGAATCTACTTTTTATACCAACTATTCTAATATTTTTGTATTTTTGTTTTAAGAGAGTTGCTACTGACTTTGAGAAAGTTAAAACTAAAGTTTAGCATTTTTTAAACTGTATTTTTGTCAATAATCCTATATTTCTAACTTAAGTTGAGGGTTACCCACTAAATTTTACAGATGGAAGGAATAGTACACTAAATAGTGGAAGTTTATTCTGTTCTTTAGCTGGAGTGGATTTAGGCAGAAGTAGTTAAGCACCTAGTGAGAATGAGGTCTAGTATGTGTCAGCAGATTAAACTGAATTAGAGGTTCTGGTTTACATTACCATTCCTGCCTCTTAATCTTTCCTGATCAAAGAATTGATTAAAATGCTTTGGAAATAATAACTATGTTCCAGCTCTACATAAAACACAGGTCTCTTCAGTCAAACTATTGATACATGAAAATTTGAACTTAAATAGAAAGAAGAGAGAAATGCTAGAAACTTGACAAATTCTTCACCTATGGATGTACTAACATGATCATTTTAAATTATTTGGTTAGGCACAGTTTTTAAAGAAAAAAATGTACACATTGTGATTCACCTTCAAACAAAATGTTTTTACCACAGTAAATGGTTGTGATTTTAAATTGTAGGTGGTTGTTTTTATTATCTAAAATTCTAGCCCATATGATTTGATTGCCCCCTGTCCCCATGTGTTTACTAGTTGTTTTAATGATTTTGTTAAGGTTGGTAATTTTCTCCGTATTTTTCCCAAGTTTTTAATAGATTATTCCATTATTTTGACATATGACATTATTCATAAATGTCCTACGAATAAATAGGACATTTATTCATTATAGCTTACTGGTAACCTTGGTCTTCTGCAAATGTAATTGGAAACATAAAAGATTTACATTAATTTCAATCTTTGATTTTTACATCATTTATATAGGGTGTATGGTCTACACTGCCGGTAAATGAGAAGAAATTAAATGCTGCATTCAGATCTGCAAGGAGTGTTATCTTAATATTTTCTGTGAGAGAGAGTGGAAAATTTCAAGGTAAGAGTAAAAAGAATTTGGATATGTAAAAACATTAATTATATTTGCATCTATATATTATGTTGTGATTTATTCCCCTAGGATTTGCAAGACTTTCTTCAGAATCACACCATGGAGGATCTCCTATACATTGGGTACTTCCAGCAGGAATGAATGCTAAAATGCTGGGAGGTGTCTTTAAAATTGACTGGATTTGCAGGTAAATTACACACTTCAGTGTAGATAATTAAAGTTGCTCTTGTTTTGAATGGGCTACCAGTTGAGAATAATGTTAAAACTCCACAGTTATTTAGTTTTAATTTATTATTCTAATTATTGTCCCCCTTTTTTTGGTGTGATTCCTAGGCTGATTGGGATCTATAGAGTTTATTTAACAATGTTAAAAGTAAAAATAACATTAATATGCTTAGATTGTATTGTTCACCACCTTTATAATCTAATATAGAATGCATAGGGCAAAGGTTTATTTAGTCAAGAGTTTTATGTATTTCATTTGTTCTCTGCATTAGTATTATTGCAGTAAATTTACAAATCAGACAGTTGCTTATGTTATTTAGCACATGTTTATGTTTAGTGATTTAACATGCCATTTTATTACTGTGGAGTGGGAAAATAGTCACCCTTTGACTTGGTTAATACAACATTTTGGAGGTGACTAATTTAGTTGTGAACAAGTAGTGTTTTTTAAGGAAGTTAGCAAATCATGTTAGTTGGCATTGTGACCTTTTGAAACTGCAGTAGTTAAGATTTAAGTGTTTGTTAGAGGAGTAGACTTACTTTGAAATGAGTTATTTACCACTTTTTTTGTCCTTACTGAATGATTGTACATTGTTTTAAAAAAATGATTAAAGTAGTCAGTTTAGATGATATAGAGAGACTTAACACTTCAGCAAATGGATAGTCTCTTGTCGAGAACTTCAAAATGGGGCAGAAGGCAGAAAGCTTTTATAGGATAAATAGTAAAGAATAAGAAACAGACAAATAAGAAAATACATGATTGGATGGGGCCACACAGTCAGCCTTGTTTGGGATGAGGAAGCCCTGAGTTGGCTTGGCGTTTGGGGATTGACTGACTGGATATATTGCATTTCTGGTCAAGTGGAGCATTTACAGGGACATGAAAGTTATCTAAGTTTCAGTTTGCTGGCTTAGCACCTTGGGCAGGAGTGGCTCCATCTTGGGCTTAGAAAGCTATTTCAACAATATGAAAAGCTAATTATTTAAGTGAACTTTATATGGCATGCACAAATCTACTACCTGTAAAATTAACTTTAGCTGAATAAGAATTACCTGAAAGGGACCATATGGGTATTTTTGTATCAGTAAGTCGGCTTAGGTGGATTTTTGATGAGGATAAAAGAATTGGATAAGAAAGAAAAATGCTGTTCATATTCAGGAAGGCAAAGTAGCACAAAGAAGAGACATGAAATCAGAAACCATGGGGTGGGGGGTGTGAGTGGGGTGTGTGGATGGGATAGGGAACCACCTTTTTAATAAAGCAGATAGTCAGTAAAGAGAAGAACAAAAGGCAAAGATGGGTAGTAATGTGGGCCAGCCTAAGGAGTTAATAAACCTTTGCTGTGGGACAGTGAGGAACTATGAAAATGGGCAGTGATACAGCAGAGATAGTGTATTAGGTTGACGTTTAATGGAGTAGCAAAAAGCTATATGCACATATAAATATATCACCATTATTCATCCCGTCATTACTTTTTTTTAAATATAAATTTATTTATATTTTTGGCTGTGTTGGGTCTTCGTTGCTGCGCACCGGCTTTCTCTAGTTGCAGCAAGCAGGGGCTACTCTTCGTTGCGGTGTGCGGGCTCCTCATTGCGGTGGTTTCTCTTGTCGCGGAGCACGGGGTCTAGGCGTGCAGACTTCAATAGATGTGGCACATGGGCTCAGTAGTTGTGGCTTGCAGGATCTAGAGCACAGGCTTAGTAGTTGTGGCGCATGGGCTCAGTTTCTCTGCGGCATGTGGGATCTTCCCAGACCAGGGTTCGAACCCACGTCCCCTGCATTGGCAGGCGGGCTCTCAACCACTGCGCCACTAGGGAAGCCCCCTGTCATTACTTTCTATAGGGAAAAATTAGAAGCAATCTAAATTCTCTCATAGGAAATTGGTTAAGTAAATTACGGTGTGTCACTTAAATGTAATACACAAAAATAATTGTCCATGTAATAACATGGAAAGATACAACAAATGAAAGGATACATAATTATAATGTTGGAATGCGTTGTCAGGGTGGTGAAACTATAGATGATATTCCCATACTCCATTGTACCCAGGGTTTTTAAATATAGATTTATAGTTTTTAATTTCTAAAGTTAAATCATAATCAAAATTATAAAATTTAAAAATCTGGTGGCAGTTTATAGGGAAGACAAGGTGCCAATTATTTCTTAGCAGAGATAGACATTTTTACTTATTTTTTTGGATGGATAACTGTAAAGGCCAAAGGAGAGATTTGTTAAGTCTATGGTTTTATGACTAGAAACATTATTGGTGTCACTGGAAAACATTTGGAGGTGATGCTTTCTTAGGAGAAAAATAATTACCCAGTTTTAGATTGGTGGTAGCAAATTTTATTTGGAATGTTACTTGTTTTATGAACCTTCATTTTCAGATTATTGATAAGGAAATTTGTCTCTTAATTTTAGAAGATGAGTTTAATTTATTCACAGATTATTGTCTTCATTGACTTACTGGCTCTTTTACTAACTCATTTGAAATATATATAGCTAGCATCAGAAGAGGTACAAACCCAAATAGTCCATTCTGCTAAGATTTTGTGTAAAATTTTGGGTAGTAATGTTTTTTATTACTTTTAAGTAAGTTTTAGGTTTACCTGGAAAGAATATTCTTAATTAAAAAAAACTTTTTAAAAAATACTCATAAGTGCATTAAAGAGTAATATTAAAATACTTGGGTTCTGAGGGGGCATGTGTTCTGATTACATTGACATTTCTTTGAGTAACTCACTTGAACTCTTAAGTTTTCTGTGTGAAATGAGAATTACATTTGACCTTCAGTGTTAAAAGGATTAAACTTTAATAAATATAAACCCTGAAGGCTTTGCTATCAGTAATAGTAACTGCTATTAATATATTTTCTTTTCAGATATGATAGTTATTAGAGTTTTATTTAAGCACCTTTTGGATTTAATAATAACTAGCCTTAAGTTTTTTGAGTGTGGTCCCTGGATCACCTGCATCAGTAGTATCTCATTATTAAAATGCAGAATCCTTACATGCACCTCAAACCTGTAGGCACACTGGAGTTTAAAACTAGATGGTGCATGGTAGCAGATAGGAAAGGAGGCATTAAAAAGTGACTTAAGTTGCCTCTGGGAGTTAGATCAAAATAAGGCTAAAATCTATAGAATGTCATTCAACCAGAATTAAATCTACTGACTATATTGTATTTTAACCTCACCCCTTTCATGTCCATTCCAGATAACCCATTTCTCTCTTCTTTCATGGTTTCTCGATATTATTCCTTTTAGTTTTAATGACCAAAACAGCTATCAGTACATAAGAGCCTCTGTACAGTTTCATGTTCTTTTGTTGAATATGCCCCATTTTCTAAGCTTCTTAAGTCAGAGAATCACTGTCATGTTACCTAGTGTACTCACAGTAAAGATAATCATCTATAGGCTTTTTCATTACATGTCTGCTCAAAAGCTGATTTGTAGGATGCCTGCTCTATAATTGTGGTGACCACAGATGTGCAGTTTCTCTTAGTCTTAATCTAAGCCCTGTTTTTCCTAAGGCCTCATAGTTCTCTGTGCCTTTCAGTCTGGGATTAACTAATTTGTCGCAACAGTGGGCAGAAGTCTCTAGAATCTAGTTAGAACCAGTGCCACCAAAGAATTTTAACCCTAAGTGACTCAAACAGCTCAACATATGCCTTTTTTTGGACCTAAGGTATTCCATTGCTAATGTTTAAATAACAGTGGTAACTCTGTGCAATAATTTGTAACCATCCTGCACTTTCGTAGTTGTAGGTTATTTATTCCTGTCCGTAACCTTTTTTTAACTGGCAACTGAGAGGAAAAATCTGAGAAGCTATTAAAGTACAGTTTTAACTATAGATCTGCATCTGGATAGTCTAGGCTTTTGGTATGGACTTATTCTAGCTTAATGATAGTCTCTTTTCCCCCTGCCTTCCCTGTAAAGGGTGTGTGTGTGTGTGTGTGTGTGTAGATATATATACATACACACATATTTTTATGTATATACACTCTTGAACCACTCTCGATGTGTGAGGTAAGATGTCTTTTAGATGAGGAATCCAGTAGTAGTACCTAGTAGGCATTTCTGTCACACTCTGCCCACTTCTCCCATACATTCACATCACCACCACCACAGATCATGCCACCTTGATACTTTAATTTTAGATATACTTCTCCTGTAAATGTTGAATATTTTCTGAGGTTTAAAAATAGTTGTGTAAAATTTGGGCGTTTAATATTCATCTTTAAGAAAATTCACATAAGGTTAGAATAAATGGTTATATAGCTTGTCCACTGGACCAGGTTATTTGCTTGTATTTTTTCTTCTCCATTATGTCTTTGCTCAGGTCCTTTTCATTTCTTCAAATGTAACCCTGCCTGACCTCTCCACATACGGCTTTTCCTGAGTCACTTTTCTTTCAGGCTTATCCCATATGCCACCCTTTCCAGGAAGCATTTTCTGATTGTTTTTTTCTTTCTTTCCAAAATAGATATGACCATGCACATTAAAAACAAAACGTCTGTACTCTATTTATGGTACCCATTCTTTTACAAAATAATTGTGTGTGCTTGTTTACTCCCTGATAAAAGCTGTGGAAGAAAGGTTAGGAATGCAAGCTCTTTATTTTATTCATCTTTGTATATCCTTTGAGCAGTTTCATTTGTATTGTATATATATATATAAGATCTTTAATTAAAGCATTTATTTAATTTGGCATTACTTTATGCATAAATAGATGAAACCTTACTGAATGATGTTAATTTTCGATTATTTTTTTTTTTACAAGTACTTATGTGTCATGTTTGTGTTCAGTGTTGTGCTGGGTTGATAAAGAACTATAAAAATACAGGGTATCTTTTTTTAACTTGGTGAGACCATTTTGCCCTATGGCTCAGCTTAGAGCCAGAGTTTGTTTAAATTATTTAGATATAGCACTGTAGTGTAAGTGGAGGGCGTAATTAATACATGCAAATGTAGGAATTTATGAATAAAAACATTTGTATTGTCAAGAGCCATTCCATGTGTGGTGGGGAGTATTGCCTTATCAGAAGGAGGGAAGACGTTCGAATCTGGGAAAGCAGCCCTGAACCAAGGATAGGGGGCATGTATTTTCATTTGGTATTAACTGCCTGGTTAAGCTTCATCTCTTTGTTGATCAATTATTAAAAAATACAAGATTTTTAGGGGCTTCCCTGGTGGCGCAGTGGTTGAGAATGCACCTGCCGATGCAGCGGACATGGGTTCGAGCCCTGGACCGGGAAGATCCCACATGCCGCGGAGCATCTAAGCCTGTGCGCCACAACTACTGAAGCCCGCATGCCTAGAGCCTGTGCTCCACAACAAGAGAGGCCACCGCAATGAGAAGCCCGCTCACGGCAATGAACAGTAGCACCCACTCACCACAACTAGAGAAAAGCCCACGCGTAGCAACAAAGACCCAACGCAGCCAAAAATAAATAAATAAATTTATTTTTTTAAAAAAGTACAAGATTTTTAGTACACAGAAGCAAGAAATAAGCTAAACATTTGGTATGTTATTTCATATGCAAACTGCTTAAAACAAGTATGAAGAAGGTGGTGATATCCTTGTTTATAAGGTGAAGAAACTCAGGCTCAGAGAAGCTGAGAGAGCTGGGATTAAACCCCAAACTGTCTTGGTTTCAAGCTCATTATCTTAAGCGTATTATTTAGCTTTTTTTAATTTTGAGAACACGTGAGAATGTGGAAAGAGTGTGTCTCTGAAGGGGGCTCCCTTTCTGGGGAATAAGCTCTATCAGTCTTAAATTTTAGTCATATTTAAATCATGATTACCATAGGAATTCACTACTAAAGTAGTAAGGATTCTGCAAAGTAATATAATTAATATTACTTTGTATTTAGGCGTGAATTACCCTTCACTAAGTCGGCTCATCTCACCAATCCTTGGAATGAACATAAGCCAGTAAAGATCGGACGTGATGGACAGGTTTGTTGTTTTAATTGATTCTTTAAAAAACATATATTTAATCAACCCTTTTAGAGATCTTTATTGAAGGATATTTAAAAACCATTTTTGATTGAATTTGTGGGAAAGATTAAGGGAAAATATTCTTATTTGGAGTTTGTGATTACTGTGATTTTGATTGATTAATCTGACCTCCATTAATGTTGAAAGATAGGTAGCTTTATATGGTACTTCATTAATACAATTGAAGGAAAAGTTTTCAAAGAGAATTGGCATGATTTTTTACATGCTTTTTCATTGTGTTATTACTGTTTAACAGATTCTGAACTTTGTATAATATATTTTAGAAATGCCATTTAATGTCTTTGCTGAAGTTTTCTGAGTAGAAGGAAGCTTTATGAAAAGGCGATAAGTATGTGTAGTCAGGTTTTCAAGTCTGCAAATGAAATTTAAAGTGTGCCGTGACTTAAACCCAAACCTGTGAACCTTGCGGTTTCTACATGTAATTTTGAACCAGGTTTTCATTGCTCATAAGTGAAAATATTGGTAATTGAAAATAAAACTTAATTTTAAAAAGTCTGTAGATTAGTCTGTTTTTCTAGTTAATATAATGTATTTAAGTGCATTTAGCAATTTATGATTATGAAAATTGTTGACACACAAACATGTTTTTCCTCCACTGTATTGAGATGGATGACTTTATCCTGATACTTCTGTATTTTGCACAAAGAAATATTCCTTCGTTGCAGAGGGTGATTGTCACAGAGTTTTTTGTGTAGTTAACTTTGGAGATTCTACACTTTTACTTTTTCCCCTTTTATAAATATGTGAAACACTTTTAAAAGGTTTTTTAAAAACCTTTCAAGGAAATTTATCGGAAACTCATAAGATCATCAGCCTTGGGAAGGAAGCCTCCAAGTCAATCTGTTTTTGTTCTTGTACATCAGGAAAATACAAGTCTATTGAAAGTTTCTCCTTTTTTTTCATCTTGTAAATTACTACTTTCCTATTCTAGGAAATTGAACTTGAATGTGGAACCCAGCTTTGTCTTCTATTTCCCCCTGATGAAAGTATTGACTTGTATCAGGTCATTCATAAAATGCGTCACAAGAGAAGAATGCATTCTCAGCCCCGGTCAAGAGGACGTCCATCCCGTCGAGAACCAGTCCGGGATGTGGGAAGGTTAGAAACGTTCTTTGGACTGATAATAGGCACATGTATCAGAATAACATGATGGAGGAATGTGATTCGTCAAAAGTTTGTCCTGCGGTAAAGAAGAAAGAGAAAATCCTCAAATCAAGCTGCATGGACTAGTTTGTGGCTTCATTGAGGATTTCACATGGTCACCTTGGTCTCAGTCATTTTTCAAGAGGAAAATGGGGATCTTTCCTTATGCAGAAAAAATTATCTGCTAAAGAGTGATAACCAGTTTAGATTAGATAATAATCTGATAATACAATGTATACCATTGAAATGAGGTAGGCCTTTGTTGCTAAGAACAGGCTAGAAAGGAGGAAGAGAAGGAAGTCTTTATTTGCAAAAATTGTTAATATTTTGTAAAAAGCCTTTTCTTTCAGGTGTGTCTCTGGATAAGCCTTATCAGATATGGGACTTTTATAAAGGATCACTAATATTTTTTCAGAAGATGACGCCTCATTATAGGATAAAATATTTTAAGTTATTTTGATATTCAAGAGGAGCATTATTGGGACTATTTCAGATTTTACCATCGTGATGTGTTAACCCCATTGTCAAATATTGTCTAACTTGTACCCAGTGAATTCACACATCTTGCTGAGCTTCTGAAAACAATAGGTTCTTTCCAAAGGGGATCAAGTGGCCCTGGGAGACCCGGCAACAAACCAAAAAGAAGGGCTGTTGCTGTGTCTGTTTACAGCTTTTCCAGATGCTGGCAGTACCTGTGGACTTAAAGTGTTTTTTAGAGGATCGCCATGGTTATTGATCACTACTTATGAACTAAACAGCATTTTCCAGGAAAAGGGGGTTTAACTTGTTACAGAATTGGAGAAGTCTTTGCAAAGGACTGATTTATGCCCTTCTACCCAACACCTTCCCCTGTATAGATTTGCATACAGCTAAATCTAAAATATTCTGCTAAAGACTGTTGGATGTGTGGTTGATGGGATGAAACCTTTGGTTAAGTTTCCTTTTGGTGGAAACATCCTGTGGTAGGTACAGATAATCCAACAAGAGTCCCCATTTCTTTGAGCTTAAGAAGGACACTGTCAAGTAGGTAGGAGGAAACCTGGCAGAGTCCCCTTATTTTTGGCCTAAAAGGACTGAGCACCAAGATGTCTTTTGAAGTTTTAAGCTAAGAGGTTTCCAGTGCAATACAGTACATACAAGTGAAGTTTTTACCTCAGTTTTGCAATGGACTGTAAACTATACTTACACTACACCTTCTCTCAAGCCTGCCAGGGCCTCCATATTTGTATGTGGCTTACAGCTTAAAGTCAGTAGTTGGACTACTTTATGAACTGTTACTATCATGTTTTATACCGGTCGTAAATGCACTCCCCAAACTACAAGAAAGCGGTATGTTTATTTTTTTAAACCAGCTTTTAATTTTCTTAGTCTTATTTATTGTAGATGCAACTGTTTTTATTCTGTTGGGGGGCTTGGGTTTATTGCAGCTTCGTAGTTTGAGTGAACTTGTGTTGCAAAAGTTAATGAAAGCAGTTGATATTCAGAGAAATAGCTGGAAAACGAGTGATACCAGGTTATTATGGAGTTTTTTGCATTAAGGGTAAAAAGGTGTATTTATTATTACCTTAAAAACTTGGATTTTAATTTTTCTTTTGTGTAGCTCTTTATTAAATGCTAAGTAAAATGAAGTGTATTTAATGATGTATTTACATTAACCATTGAGATTTATGGAAGATAGTGAAGAGCAGCCCTCTGCAGATAGTAAAGTTGTCACCTTCTAAAGAATACACATTGAACTTGTTTTATGAACTCTGTTAAAACTCTGCCCCATTACGTGCCAGTTTTATTTTAAGGCATTGTCTCTGGAAAAAATACCCATAATTCCTAAATGTTATTAACTTTAGAAATTGGTTTTTCAAAGTATTAAGATTTTCAAAACCTTTCTGTAAAGTCACTTTTAATGAGTATCAAATTTTCTGTATGATCATGTGAAAAGTGTAATTTTGTGCAAAGCAGAAGAAAAATATTTAAGAAATTCTTAATTTTCTTTAGACTTAGCCTAAAATGACATTAATACATTTAAATATGTAGATTTTAGAGTTACCTGTTGTGTAATGATGATAGTTTTTTTTTCCCCTTTCTTTTACCTGAATGGAGACTTTATTTGGGAAAGTGTTTTAATTGTTAAACTGGATATTTATATTAGTTTGAGGGCAGCTCATTTACTTTTGTTTAGATTACTGAAATGTGATTTACGTATTTTGAGCAGATTACTCTTTGCAAGTGTCTCGTCATAGCATGAGGATTACAGAGAATATCTATTCCAGCGATACATCTAAGGATTGGGGTATAGTAATTACTTTGAGGAATTAAAATTTAGAAATTTTAAGATATTTGCTCACCAAAGTTAGGGTGTTATTTTAAAGGAAATAATGAGCTTTTTTGTGTGCTTATTTCTGTCAGAAACACTTGCTTTGCTGTTTGTTCTCCCAGCAGTTTTTGGTTTAATTTCTAATGTGTCTAATTTGTGTAGGCGTCGACCAGAAGATTATGATATTCATAACAGCAGAAAGAAACCAAGGATTGACTATGCCCCTGAGTTTCATCAGAGACCAGGTTAATATTTTATAATCCTGCAGATATTTGACTTGAAATTATTAAAAACAACAGCAACACAAACTTCTATCATGACCCTATAGTTTTAAAAGTGAGAAAACTTCAGGATGCGACCACTTAAACCTTAGGAAATTATTAACACGTAGTAATTCCTCTACTTCGTTAAGGTTGTTTATTCTAGTGTGACTCATCATAATCTGTTAATTACCTGAAATTACTAATTTATCATTATTGCACAAATGGAAACTGCACTTGTGCTTTTAAGATTAAATGTAGTTAGGGAAAGCAGTGCTCTTACACTCTATTAAGCTTTTTATTCCCTTTGATACTTAGTATTTCATGTGTATACAGCTTTAAATGGAAACGGAAGTTATGCTATATTTTTCTAAATAAAAATACCTTTGACATCATTTTTTTAGAGAGGAATGGGGAATGCTTGGTTCAATCTAAAAGCAGCTTTTCAGTTTTTCCCTTACTGGAATTGAAAAAGGCAAAGTGTATTTAAGAGAAGATATTTAAAACAGTCAGTGATACATGTATGAAAATTAAGCAGTTTGGAAGTTGGTGTTAGCATTACAGCACTGTATGTGACAAGTGGCTTGATAGGACTCATTCTTCTCCAAAATGGGATTATATATATATCCAGAGAGTAAAATTAAGTTTTTCCCCAGAAACTTGGCCACTCAGATTTTTTTACATAATTTACTGAGTACTTATGAAAAGAAGGAGGGAGAATATTTCTCTTATTTTCCATGGTTCTTTCACTTATTGATAAAATGTATATATCTTCATTTTTGCAACTTGTTAATTTTGCTTTTCTCCCTGTACGTTTGCATTTTTTAAAACTATGGTTGACTTAGCAAGGCTTGTGTATACTCAAGGTAGAGGTAAACATTTGTTTTAAGGAAGACCTATTACGGTGTCCTCAAGATAATTCCTCTGCCCTTACCTTCCTTACGGTGCAGCATGAAGAAATTTCTGTCTAGCAAGAATTGGGGTGTGAATTTAGAAGATCCATATGAAAATCTCTCTAGCAGTTTATAATTCTGTGATATCAGTAAGTTATTTAGTTTTATCATGTAATCTGAGAAGAAAATCTGAAAGTGGAATAATACAATAATAGCATCACTATTATTTCATGGGAAGAATTGAATTGAGTGGTAAGGAAGGTTTAATTATAATGCCATAATAAAAAACATATATTTGATATACTAAAATGCTTGATGTTTAAACAGGGTATTTAAAGGATCCACGATACCAGGAAGTAGATAGGTAAGTTGGGTTCACTCTTGCTTAGTTTTGAATTACATTCTTGGAACTAGTTTATGAATTACCTGAATTTAGTTTCACAAATCTTATTCCCAACAGACGGTTTTCAGGAGTTCGCCGAGATGTGTTTTTAAATGGGGTAAGCATCTCACTTTTAAAATTTAATGTACATAAAATCTGTATCTGATTTATTTTGTAACTTCTTGGGCTTTTTATTTATTTATTAACATTATCATCTTTCATTTTAGTCCTACAATGATTATGTGAGGGAATTTCATAACATGGGACCACCACCACCTTGGCAAGGAATGGTTTGTATTATTCTGTTTTTGCAAGTTACTTAACTTCATTTGCAGTTCCATACATTTTGAGTGCTTACTTGGAATATGATTGTTACAGTTACCCATTAGGAGACTTAAAATACATATCTTTGGTGATATATACTTGCATGCTTGTTTTTAAAACTAAAGGCTAATGAATGATTTGATTTATATTAATAGTACCGGCTTAACTGATGAGTATTATGATTTATTGTAGTGGCTAGTAGTGCAAACTCTTCGGGGTTCAAATACCTTCCCTTCTCAACTCTGACCTTGGACAAGTTTCATAATATATTTTTTTCTTACAGTTTTCCTTATCTGTAAAACTCGATAAGCATCCATTCATTCTTTGGCTCATCAAACTAATATTTAGTACCTACTCTTTGCAGGCACTGTGTTTGCTCTGGGTATATGTTGGTGAATAAATTGGACATTATGTCTATCCTTTTATGGCTTAAAATTTAATGGAATAGTCATTAATGTCATTTAATGTCAACCTGAGGATTGTCAAGAAGCTAAATATACAAAATACAACTTAAGTTTAGCATAGTGCCTGACCCTAATATTCAGTAAATTCTCTATATTAAATAAGGTTAATTAAACCCTGTTCCTAAACTTTAATTTTTTTTTCCTTTCTTTAAGAAAACTGGATATTCTTCTTAGACTATATCTTAAGGTATTGAGGATAGCTGAAGCATTAATCCCTAAAAAATAAAAAACTTGGAAGTTTAAGTAGTTCTGATTGTTTCTTACCTTTTTTATCTTAAATGCTGCCTGTAATGTGGCATTTCCATCTGACTTTTGTTTCACTTAGTTACTCTGTACAGATGAATTATGAGATTTCTTTCCTTTAGATTCTATGAAATTAAAGAAAATATTTAATAATATTATACTGGCACTAATTAGGGGGAGAAGTACCTTTGATTTTCCATTATTTTATAATGGCATTTAAAAGTTCATTAGCCCCTGAGTTTTTGGTTTTTTTTTTTTTTTTTAAGAATACCTTTGTGCATAGTGATTAAGATGACTGATTCTAGAGCCAGAATGCCTGATGTTGTGTCTAACTTCCACCCCTTTACTAGCAGTGTGCTCTTAAGCAGGTTACTTAACCATTTGGTGCCTCAGTTTCCCTTTTGTAAACTAGGGTTGCGTAATAGTACCTATCTGTAGGGTTGCTGTGAGAATTAAATGAGCCATGTAAAGTGCTTAGGACAGTGCCTGGTCCATAGTAATCACTGTGTAGTGAGGGCTCGCTATTTTTATTAGTATGTAAATGGTATGTATAAAAGTATAAATGTTAAATTTTGGAAGATATGTAATTAGAGAGTTTATTACACACATTTTCAGCAAGCAAATAAAGAGGGTATTTTGAAGAATCCTTATGCCATCAAAGTAAATGGCTTGTACAGAGTAAATTATTTGTTTGGGATGGGTGGTTTGGATAGGGGAATTCTAAGAATGGTTTGTTTACAAGGATGTTTGGTAGATGCTTATGGAAGTGGTTTTCTTTTTTTAGACTCCTTATCCTGGAATGGAACAACCTCCACACCATCCTTACTATCAGCACCATGCTCCACCTCCTCAAGCTCATCCCCCCTACTCAGGACATCACCCAGTACCACATGAAGCAAGATACAGAGATAAACGAGTAGTAAGTGAATGAGAAGGCAAAAGTATGAGGGAACTACTTAGAATTCTGTAGATAATTTGAATGTGAGGGATACCAGATTATGTTGAGTGGTAGACGGTTTCATATTCTTATTGAAGGCTGTTTTTGAAGTAATTCACAACTTGTTTTTATTAAAAATGGCTAGTCCCTTTGATTATTTAAGCAGACTGTATTTGAGTTTGAGATTTCTGGGTCTTCAGTATAGTAGTTGGGCTGAGTTTATTAAATGTTACACACACACACACACATACACACACACGATGACTGTGCTGGGCCACATAAACATTGTTTTATCTTCCCACATGATGAAGAGCATGCATATCTGAGAGGACCAGTCAGAGCAGTAGTTTCCTAGCCTATCTTTGAGATACTTTCATCTGTCATTTATTTCCTTATCCTCATAAAGATACTAATCCTTCAAAATAAAGTCATACTAGGATCTTTAATGTTTGGTTAAACAATTTGAGAATCCTAATTGACTAATAGACTTTAATTTAGTAGTGGTTTTTTTTGTTTGTTTTTTCAGTCACAGAAGAAGAAATATACAGCTTATGTATGATGAAATCTTAGTTGACTAGCTGGGTTGTGTTTTTAAAAATGCCTTTTGTAAATGATCAAGTTTTTCTGAGATTCTTTTATCAAAATGTACTTTTAAGCAAGTTCTATTTCTGTTGTAACTTTTTTGTTAGTTTATATGTATATGTTTCATACTTAGGTAATATTCACATATTTATTATATGTGAAGGGTTGTGTGGAATTGTTTTTGAACCTTATATTCTATATGTTTAAGCTCACTTTTGAAGAGACCAAATTCAGTAAGTGAAGAAGAATTGAGAAATAAGAGTAGAAATCTAGCAGGGGTCAAGTTTAGAAATACCCAAGGTAACAACCTTGTACCTCAGTTGCTTATCTTACCCTTCGTGGTCCTCCTCAACCTTTTGTGTATTATTAGCTCTGTGTGGAATAGACTGTACAATCTTAGTGCAGTACATATTTTCTTAAAATTCTGTCAAATTCCATAAATTGTCATTAACAATGATTTAGTTTGTAAAAAAATCAAGAATGGAAGAATTCTTAATTTCACCTTTAGAGGGCAGAGTTGGTTTGGTTTAGTTTGTAGACTCAAAGGAGGAAAAATAAGTAGAGCTCACCTGTTGCAGAAAAACATTGATGACATTTAGCATAGTTGGCAGCATGTATTGATGTATTGATCATGTGGTTGATGGTCATCATTAGGTGATTATTTTGGCATAAATCTTACTAAAGGGATTGGATGGAGAAATCATTAAAGTTAAATAGAAAACTGCATGAAGTGATTTTTTAGTGAGATTTGAATAATTCTCTGTTGTAGGTGTCTAATTAGACATCAAAATCCTTTTTCTAAACAATGTTAGAATTACATTCTGTGAATTATTGAATAGGGCATTTCTTTAGATTCTTTCTCTATAATAAAGGGACACATAAATTCCATTTGATTTTTGACATACCTTACCCATTTCTTACCTTTTCTAGCATGATTATGATATGAGGGTGGATGATTTCCTTCGTCGAACACAAGCTGTTGTCAGTGGTCGGAGAAGTAGACCTCGTGAAAGAGATCGGGAGCGAGAGCGAGACCGCCCTAGAGATAACAGAAGAGACAGAGAACGAGATAGAGGACGTGATAGAGAAAGAGAAAGAGAGCGATTATGTGATCGGGACAGAGACCGAGGGGAGAGAGGTCGATATAGAAGATAATGTGCTTTTGGAAGCACTGATTGTTTAAAGATAAAAAGAATCTTGTATTTTTCTTTTTGTGTGTGTTTACAAGTAGTAAATTTATTTTCAACTGTCTACTTAAAGTTCATTGTGTAGAAGGATTTATTATGACCCTCTTTGTTCCAAGCATGCAGTATAATAAGAACTGGAAAAACTCAAATCCTCCAAAAAATGCACAGTTGACAGTTTGAGTTGAGACTTCTATTGGGGCAGAATGGAACAGTCCAAGAATGTAGATATTGATTCAGTCTCCATAAATGTTCATCTACATATAGTATGTTCATCCTAGAGTTATTTTTTGTTTTCTTTCTTTTGGATCTTGATTGATGACTGCCACAATATTTTGCTTTGATGTATTTCTAAATGTAGGTGCACACGGTTCAGTAAAAATAATGCTGCTATCAAGTATGCAAATATTGAAATACGATGGTTTGACTGTATGGCAGTGTTGTAGCAGCCTCTTGGTTTCTCCTTTTCCTTCTTTTTTTTAATCTTAAAAAAAGTCACTTTTTATGTTTCTTCCGTCTTCAATGATGAGAGCAATATTAAGAAGACATTGCTATCTAATTTTTAGTCTTTTTAGATAAAAAATTCCTATGTTCAGTAGCATGGTTGATGCTATTGTTTAGCCTTCCCCTCCAAACTGTATACATTGGCTTGGAATGTTCACAACTTGCGTGTGTGGCAGCAGAAGATAATTCCCATATTCTACATTGCTACTGTTTTGTATAAAATAAATTGGTAAAGATTGACACTTATGTCGTGTATTTCTTTCTTGTCTGGATGCAAGTTTGTTTCCTTATATATTAGTGGACATAAAAGAATGCTTTGTGTTCAGGAATTGTGGGAACCCCATTTGTCTTTTTTTGCATATTTTATCAGAAATGATTAACCTAGGTCAATTATATTAGAAGCTTACTTCTATTTCTAATATAAGAACTAATGGTACACAGTGGAGTTTCGTTAGTATTTTGGTTAAGTATTCATCTGATAACATTTTTGGATCTACTCTGGTTATAGGATTTCTTTTTTTCAGGTTTTGTGTTGGTTTATGTGTAACTTAGATAAGTTAGCTACTTTAGGTATTTTCTATTTTACTTTTAGAATACACTTAAAATTTAACCCTTATACTTATTTTAAGTTAATCAAGTTAATCATCAATCCCTCTCAGTAGTAACAAGCTGTATAAAATAGTTTATGAGAGATTTTTTTTGTACTTTATTTTGAGTTACACCTATAGTTTTGGCCTTTGTTATGTTGCATATTTAAATATTTGGGATATTTGAATATTTGACCACATGTTTTTGTTTTCATACATTGTCATAATTGTGTTCTGTACCAGATCATGATTACAGTTTTATATTTACTCTATATTATACTCAAGAACACAGGAACTTCACTGTTGAAGGATATTTAAAACTATCAGTTTACTGCTTTCATATGCTCACTGATATTTAAAATATTTTTCCATTCACTTATAATTAGTAGGTATATGTACCTATTTCAAAAATAAAGCATAAGGATTTATTTTAAATCTGTGCAGTGTGGTAGAGACGAAAGAACATTTAACTGTATTAGGAAACCTGGGTTCTAGTTTCAGCATTGCCTTTGATTAAACCAGTTGGTAATATATGGTGAGTCATTTCACTGACATTTTGTTTGTATTCATCAGTATGTTTTACAAGTTGATATCTAAGGTTTTCTTTTCAAGTTCTTAAACTCTGAAGAATTTCTAAAATGTAGAGGAATCACCAAAAATGTTACTTTAGGAGATAAGTAGGTAATATTAAAGTCATCTTTCTGAAATAATAATAATAAAATATACATCATGTTGAGCACTTTGTATTTAAAGTCACTTTGTGCTTTCATGTACTGACTTCATCTTCATATAGCATCTCACTCTGTATTTTTATACATGGAGAGACAGGCCCAAAGAGGTTAATAATTTGCCCAAGATTATAAAGGTGGTAATTGATGGAACCAAGATTCCACCCATATATTTCATCCAGTTTGGTGTTTATGAAGAAGCCATCTCATCATTTGGAAAAAGTAGAAAAATAATATTTTAAATGATGGTGCTGGGTTCTACTATTAAACATATTTCAAGCTTCCTTATTAAAAGAAGTGTCCAATCACATGTTAACGTGTGCTTTGTATTTTAGGTGTTAAGATGCTTAGTATCCAGTTAATCTATTCTAAACTAACATTTATTGATTTCTTACTATGTTATCGTATTATTCTGTATACTTAATGTTAGCTGATTTAGTCCTCACAGTAACTGGTTTTTCTCCTGATTTTTTTGAATGAAAAAACTGACAGGAACGTGTGAAAGATTGAATGATAATTTTTTTCCTATGCAAAGAAATCAAAATAATAGAAATGTAAAGTGGAAATTTTGATTAGCTATTTGAAGACATTTATGACAGCCTTCCTTATTGTGAGAAGCCATATATTCTACAATATTGACTGTAAAAATCTGTACATCAGCAACATGTTGAAGTCAAAATTCAGTTATTCAGAGTGGTTTTCTTTTTGTTTTCTTGTTGGTTTGTTTGTTTTGGCAGCATGGGATCTTAGTTCCCTGACCAGGGATTGAACCCGGCCACCGCAGTGAAAGCACCAAATCTTAACCACTGGACACCAGGGAATTCCCTATTCAGAGTAGAAATTCAGGGTTTTTATTAGGTGGAGTAAAAATTCAAGGGAAGGATATTTAATTCAGGTATGTCACTTCTCTTTTGGCTTTGCTTTCCTCTGTGATGACTTTATTCTCAGGCATAGTCTTAAGTATTCCAAAAGGCCATTACCATCTCCAGGCTTCTATTATCCATATAGTTCTCAGTGTCAGAAGGGGAGAGACCATTTTTCCAACAAGTTTCCATATCAGTTCCACAAAAGAACTCTGAATAGCCATGCTGGTTTCATGGAGCCAGCTCTGATCCAATGTGTGTGTCCAGGGAAATGGTGTTCTTTGACTAGCCAGCATTGGAGGCAAGAGAAGCTGGGGTGGTTATGTCAATGCCACTGGAATTACATCAGGAGGGACAGTTCCCAAATGACATGGACAAGTAGATAGCTGTTAAATGCATGTTCTCTCATAGAACTAACATCTCTGTCTGATTTTTCACTCAGAATATTTTGTCATTGTAGGCATAGCTTCCTTCTGTTCCTGGATGTCTCTTTTCATCCTGCTGTAGAATGCCTTGGTCACTCACCTGAAAGACATAGATCCTGCTTTGTCATATCGCTAAAATTATGATCTTCAGGCATCGATGTATGTAATAATAAGGAAATATGAGTTGTTGCCAGTATTTCACTGACTATGCTAGAGTTCCCTGACCGCAAGGTAAGGGTGACTGTTCACACATGGGTCATTTTATCTCAACTTTTAAAATTTTGTTTGATTTGGATAGAAAACATTCCAAATGTAATTTGATGTACATATTAAAAATTGAGGCACATGTGACACTATTCATCCAAACCTTTAGACTTCAAGTTCCTTGTAGTAGGAATAGGTATCTTAGAACTTAAACAATTCACAGTATTCTATCCTCTGTATTATGGGTCATCTAAGTTTTTTCTCCTTTTCATGCTTTTAAGTCTTATACTTTGTGTTTCCCTTTCAGTTTCTTCTGTATGTCCTAAACTTGTTTGTGACATCTGAAAGACTATTCAATCCTACAAATGATATTCAGGGTATAACAGGTCAGAAAACTGTTCCAGATCTTGGCGTCCAGTGAACTCACTCAAAGGAACTTTGTTTTTAAATTACGTGGCAAAAGACAGGAGGCTGCAGTTAGCCTCAAATAGTTTTCAAAGGACTCAATGATTTTGGAATGTGAGCTCAGTACTTTTGGTTGGAAATAATCAATTGGCAAACAACTGGCTTATAAGAATGCAAAAATTCCTACTACCCACTTCATCTGTAGTGGTTTTCAGAAGTGGATGAGAATTTTGATACAAAATTAGGAGATGTAAGTGGTTTTTATGGGAACATACTATTTAGATTAAAAGTATTTCTTTTACTATGGGGATAATCGTATTTTTCCTCTAACTTCTGAGAGTTTTTAACTGAAGTCTATGGAGATAGAATATTATTGGGATTAATTTTAAGCTCAAAATACTCAATTTGTTTTTAATTTTTGTTTTCAAAACTAAATGCACATAAAATATTTACTATATATAAACTTCCTTTTGGGATTTTGGATAAGGTTAAATCTCCATTTGTGTCATTTCTTGTTTCAAAATCATCCATATTCTGTTGTAGAAAAACTTGTACAAGAACTGCTTACTTTGTAAGCAGACCTCTTTAGAAACGTACTTTATCTGTATTATAGCAGCTGTTTTTCATCACTGCAGTGAGGTCATATAGCTTGAGAGAATTTGAGAACAGATCCATTGACTCATTAATAAATTCTAAATAGTTATAGTGAATGTTACTGATTTCTTTTATAGCCTCCATTCATTGTTTTATCCAACCTAACAGTTCTTCAATTATCACTCAAGTATCCCACCCTGCTAGAACCCATGTGATTCAGGATTAGTTGGCCCCATCCTCAGAGAGTGGACTTGATTGGCCAGGGTTATCCCATTCCTTTTAGGAACTCATGAATCAGGGCATGGCATTCCTTTTGCCAGGACTTGGCTTAAAATTAGGCAGTTTACCATACTTAGGCCAATGAAATGCCATGGGAGTTTTTCTGAGAATTTCTGGGAAAGGTTTGCCTGCTCTTCGGAGAGAGTCACTGAAATAGATACTTTTTCATCTCACGGGACTAAATTCTGTGAATGTGAAGTGTGGAAATGTTTTAACTATTTTGCCAGCTTCAGGCAACCGGTTTAAGGATAGGTCCAACAAATAAAGGACAACCCATTCTGTCTTGCATCATAGAATAGGGTAGAAATTTCTGTAATCTTTGAGGAACTTTTCTACTTTACTGGGCCTTGAACCAAAGATGCTGTAAGTACAGTCAAGGATTTACAGAAATAAGGAAAAATCATTGGGAAGAGGTCATAGATCTGAGTAAAGCAGAGGGTGAGTGAGGGTGCAGGATCAATATGGACAAACAGATCTTGATAAAAGTACATTTCAGCTCATGAAAAAGTGACACAGGGTTATGCTTTGCACTTGAACTCATCCGACCCAAGTGCTGATGTGGGGAAAAGGTGCTCAGAGCACATTGGAGTTTATAGTAAAAATCTGGTAAAGGGAGAAAAGGGAAGGGAGAAATTTAATGATGTTACATTTAATCTTTACATCTCTCTAGGGTAGGCGCTTCAGACTTTATTGCCAGTATGCAATAAAGTCAGGCTTTGAGCCACATTGTTTTAACTCAGTAGCCCACAGTGTTCTGAGAGGAGGAAGGAAGAGCTTATTTCTCCTCGGTTTGGGAATGCGTTTCCTGGTGCAATCTGGCAAGAGAGACGAGATATGGGGCTTCCCTGGTGGCGCAGCGGTTGAGAGTCCGCCTGCCGATGCAGGGGACACGGGTTCGTGCCCCGGTCCGGGAAGATCCCACATACTGCGGAGCGGCTAGGCCCGTGAGCCATGACCGCTGAGCCTGCGCGTCCGGAGCCTGTGCTCCGCAACGGGAGAGGCCACACAGTGAGAGGCCCGCGTACCTCAAAAAACAAAACAAAAAGAGTCGAGATATGATGCTGATTAGGAATGAAGGAAAAAAATAAAATATTTTTTAAAACATTTAAAAATTTTAAATTCATTTTAATTTGTTCTTTAATTGAAGCATAATTGAAATGTAACATTATATTAGTTTGAGGTGTACAACATGATTTGGTATTTATTGTGAAATTATCACCACAGTAAATTTAGTTAACATCCATCACCATGTGTAATTTTTTTTCTTGTGATGAGGACTTTTAATATTTACTCTCAGCAGTTTTTGCATATGCAATATGATGTTAGCTATAGTCACCATGCTGTTAAAATTACATCTCCATGACTTGCTTATTTTGTAACGGGATGTTTGTACCTTTATACCCCTTTCAGCCATTTTGCCCACCTCCACCACCTGCTGCCAGGTTTGGTAACCACCGACCTATTTTCTGTATAAAGTTTTTGAGCTTTATAAAATTTTTACTTTAAAGATTTTTCTTTTAGATTCCATCCATATTTAAGTGAGATTGTACAGTATTTGTCTTTGACTTGTTTCACTTGGCATAATGCCCTCAGGGTCCATCTGTGTTGTCAGAAATAGCAAGATTTCATTCTTTTTTTATGGCTGAATAATATTCCATAGTGTGTATGCCACACTTTCTTTATTCAGACATCAATGGACACTCAGGTTATTATGTCTGCATCTTGGCTATTGTAAATTTGCAGTGAACATGGACGTGCATATATCTTCTTGAATTAGTGATTTCGTTTTCTTTGGGTAAGTACCCAGAAGTGAAATTGCTGGATTGTATGGTAGTTCTATTTTTAGTTTTTTGAGGAACCTACATACTGTTCTGCATAGTGGTTGCACCAGTTTACAATCTCACCAGCAGTACAGGAGGGTTCCCTTTTCTTCATATCCTCACCAACACTTGTTATTTCTTGTCTTTTTGATAATAGCCATTCTAACAGGTGTGAGATGATATTTTGATTTGCATTTTCCTGATGATTAGTGATCATGAGCACATTTTCATGAACCTGTTGGCCATCTGTTTCTCTTCTTTGGAAAATAGCTATTCAGATCTTCTACCATTTTTTAATTGGATTTTTTTTGGGTTTTGTTTTTTTTGCTATTGAGTTGTATGAGTTTTTAAAATATATTTTGGATATTAACACCTTATCATATATATGATTTGCAAATATTTTCTCCCATTCTGTAGGCTGCCTTTTCATTTTGTTGATGATTTTCTTTGCTGTGCAGAGGCGTTTTAGTTTGATGTACAGGCATACTATGGAGATACTTGCAGGTTCAATTCCAGACCACTGTAATGAAGCAAATATCTCGGTAAAACTAGTCACATGAATTTTTTGGTTTCCCGGTGCATTTAAGTTATGTTTACACTTTATTACAGTCTGTTAAGTGTGCAATAGCAATACGTCTAAAAAAACAATGTATGTACCTTAGTTAAAAAACACTTTATTGCTAAACAATGGTAACCATCATCTAGCAATGCAAGGTTGCCACAGACCTTCAATTTGTAAAAAAAAGATGCAGTATCAGTAAAGCACATTAAAGGGTAGTGCAATAAAACAAGGTTGCTTGTAGTCTCACTTGTTTGTTTTACTTTTATTGCCTTTGTTTTTGGAATCAGAGTCAAAAAACCATCGCCAAGACGGATGTCAAGGAGCTTACTGCCTGTTTTTTTCCTCTAGGAGTTTTATTGTTTCAAGTCTTAAGTTTAAGTCTTTAACCCATTTTGAGTTAACTTTTGCATATGGTGTAAGACATCCACTTTCATTTTTTGCATGTGGCTGTCTCGTTTTCCCAGCATCATTTATTGAAGAGACTGCCCTACTCCCATTGTATATTCTTGTCTCTTTTGTTGTAAATTAGTTGACCATATATGTGTTGTTTATTTCTCGACTCTATTCTGTCCCATTGATCTATGTCTGTTTTTATACCAGTACCATACTGTTTTGATTACTATAGATTTGTAGGATAGTTTGAAATCAGGGTGTGTGATGCCTCCAGCTTTGTTCTTTTTTCTCAAGATTGCTTTGGCTATTTGGGGGTCTTCTGTGGTTCCATACAAACTTTAGGATCATTTGTTACATTTTTGTGAAAAATGCCATTGGAATTTTGATAGGAACTGCATTAAATCTGTAGATCACTATGGTTAGTATGGACATTTTAAAAGTATTATTTCTTCCAATCTGTGATCATGGGATATCTTCTCATTTATTTGTGTCTTCTTCAATTTCTTTCATCAATGTCTCACAGTGTTCAGTGTACAGATCTTTTACCTTGGTTAAATTTATTGCTAGATATTTTCTTTTTGATACAATTATAAATGGATTGTTTTCTTAATTTCTCTTTCTGATAGTTTGTTGTTGGAGTATTGAAATGCAACAGATTTTTGTATATTAATTTTATATCCTACGCTTTTACTGAATTTATTAGTTTTAACAGCTCCCTGAGAGCATCTCTGTATGCCTTTGGAAGTGTGCCAGACCAGAAGCCTGCCCCTCAGGCCAAAGCTTCTGGACTAACAGGCCTCTTTCTCTGGAAGATTGGAGGTGTGTTTCTGTCTACTGTCTGCGCAGCACCCTGGGGGCGGTAGTCTGTCAAGAACTTTCTCTCTGATTGTTACAGTGCCATGGGAGCAAGGCCTGTAAGCCCCTCTGGCCTTCAGAGACAAGCGATTAGGGGTGTCCCCTGCATGGCAACCACAAAAATTGGGACACCGGCAGAGGGAGAGCATGAAGATGGCTCCTGTCAAGAAAAGAGGAAAGAAAAAAAGATGGCGAAAATGGTGCCTGCCAGCCTCTCTCTGGAGATTATCCCAGGAAGCACAGGTAACATGTTATCAGTTTGATGTTTATTCTACACTTTTTTCTATGTTTCTATTTATGTAATTCTTTGCATGCATTGTTTAAAATTATTTTAGAAAATATTTCTGCAAATAGCTTTTTTCCACTTAACAATGTATCATGAACATAGTTCTGAGTTTGAGCATATTAACTGCCTTTTTCTTTTCAGTGGCTCCATCTTTTCTAATGTATGGATGTACCAAAATGTCTTTACCCATTAATCTACTCTTAGACAGTTAGAGAACTCCTAAATGTTGCTATTACAACTGTGCTGTATTGAGTATTCTCGTACATATACCTTAACACTTATACTCTTTTTTGTAAGATGAGGGATCTTGAAATGATACGGTTTAGTCATTTTACATTTTGATAGGTATTGTCAAATCATTCTCCAAGTAGTTGTACAGTTTACTTAAAACAGTTTATGAGACTTGCCCATTTACTATATACTCTTATCAGCACTGAAAACTATAAAACCCTTAAATTCCTGCAGTCTGACAGGAGAAAAACACTTTCATTTTTATGCTGACTGGCATTTCCTTAATTATTTATAAATTTGAGCATCTTTTCATAAATTTGTTGAACACATACTTCTTTTCCTAGAAATTGCCTTTTCCTATTCTCTATATATGAGTTTACCTTTTTATTATACTTTATACATATTAATAATATACATACAAATATTAATGTGATATGTATTATCAGTGTTACCAGCTAATGATAGGTTGTCTTTTTATTTTGTTGATGGTATCTTGCTCCATATAAAAGTTTAAATCTTTTTTTTTTTTTTTTTTAAGTTTAAATCTTTTATACAGTTAAACATGTAAATTATTTATGGATTCTTGAGTTTATGCTGTTTTCATTCCAAGTTTCTAAAAAGGGTTCTATGTATTTTAAAATTTAGAAGTTTTTAAATATTTAAATCTTTAATTCAATCTGCAGAGTGTGAGAATATGGCATGGGGGGGGTCTCGTTGTACAGTTGTCCCAACACCATTTATAATTGAGTAATCATGTCTGAATGATTTTCAAAGCCCCCATTATTATACACTGAATTTCTACATACATGTGTGTCTGCTTTGGACTCTAGACTGTTCATTGATCTACTTATCTCTCTCTGCTTGCAGCAGGGCCACAGTGTTTTAATAACTATCATCCACTCTAGTGTGTATTGTTCACTTTCAATTTTTTTCTTATTTTTGTGCATTTAATATTCCATAATAACAGTGTAACATTTCTGGGCCTTTTAAAAATGTTTTCAGGATTTTGAAATAAATGCATTGATGTCATACAACAATTTGGAGAGAATAATTTAACTGCTGAGGTTACCCATCTGCGTACACGGTAGTTCTTTCCAGTTATTTCATATTCTTAAATAGATCTTGATATTTTTCTTCCAATATGTATTACATATTTCTTGTTAGGATTATCTTTATTTAAGCTTTCTGTTGCTATTGTGGTAAATTCTACAGTATTTTATATTTGATTTTTTTTTCTGAACTTAGGAAGTCTATTTATTTTTAATATTAGTCTTATTTTTGGCCATCTTACAGAACTTGTAGTAACCTTTGATAATTTTTCAATTGTTTGATTTTTCTCAACACACCATATTACCTACAAATGATGTCCAATTCTCCTCCTGTGTTCCAAATTTTATTACTTTTACATATTTTTCTTATTGAATTGTCCAGGACTCCCAGTACAGTACTGAATAGTTAAAGATTAACAACTGAACATTCTTGTCTGGTTCTTGATTTTCATGATAGTACTTCATTTGGGAAAGGAAAAAAAAGCTTAGCAGAAACCTAAGAATTCATATATGTGGTTAAGTAGATCAAATAGTGTACATGGGCTTATATTATAAAAGAAGTATCTCCTGACCATCATTCTACTTAACTTTTGGTTTCTTCTGATGGTTATCATATCGCTAAATACTATGTAGCTGTTTCTAGGTTTATGAAGTTTAGAAAATGTGTATTTAATTCATTTATCCAACCCATACAATTTTTTGCCTCTTTTCAAACCAGCCAAATTTCAATTAAAAATTGAAAATTTTAATTTCAATTCTTCCACTGAGGCACTGCGACCACTATCTTTTTCTTTAGAGAAAGCTTCACTTGTTTCTTCATCTTCCTCCTCTACTACAAATTCTATGTTTCCCTCTGGGCCAGCAGTTAGGGTGTTCTAAATTGCTAGTCTGATGGGATGACATGAGCTTTCATCCTCAAACTGCCTTACCCTTGTTGGGTCCTGGTTGCTGCAAGTACACTCTTAGAGTTATCAGTAGTTAACTAAATTAGTTAACTAAACATATTAGTTAACTAAACACACACACCAGAATAAACACAGTGAACAAATGAGTTCCATTCCTCTAAACTTTAGGTACCCCTCTGCATCCAGAGTTTCTGATAAATCCCTTCCTTCCCTATCATGGAACTGTGATCCTATTTCCTGACTAGAATCAGGGTCAGTTGTCCCCACTAATAGTTACTATTTTCTTTGCCCACTGTGTCACTGATACGAGGAGTCCAAAATGTGATAGTCGTAGCTTTAAGTTCAGTGGTAACTTTACTGTGACCCCTGATTGAACTGTCTTCACTACCCTACCCCCAGAAGCAGAACCCAAAAGAATCTGGGGATTGAGGATTTTCGGGCTCGCTCCCCCACCCCAGTTCTCAAGAGTCCCATTCTTTTTCTGTCTAGGCCCTGACTTTGGTATAGGAAAACTGTTCACATTGTGAGTTGAGTCTCTGTTGTATCTCTGCTCTCTTTGCAATTAAATTCTAAGCCTGTTTTGCTGCTGTTGCAGAAGAAAGAGTTTCTAAACACCGCCAAGGAGAACTTCTGACTTTCACAGTGTATTTTGATTTGATATTTACTTAAACTTAGCTTGTCATTTACTTTTTACAAGGTTTCTAAAACTGTTAAAAAATCCATTTCACTCTGTAAACTGTATAATTACCATTGTCCCCATACTGTCCATAAGTCAATACTTTATCTTCCCCATGAACTTCACCCCAATTCTTGCTCCCCTGTTGTGTGAATCTTATAAATTGTGATTTTATCGAATGCTAGGAGCTATCACTGTTGCACATGTCATCAGCAGTGAGATTGTTATTGCCAGTTATTAGTGAATTAGCCAATTTCCAAGTTTCATCATTCAGGTCTGCTTTTTAGAGCCAGTTCTTGTACAAACTGTCTCGGTCTATTTTCAGAAAACAGAGCCTGAGATAAGGATCACAAAGTAGTAGTTTATTTTGAGAATTCCTAGGATGCAGGAGTAGGGGACAAGGAAGGGTGAAACAGGAAGGGAGGAAAGTTTGTACAAGTATATTACCAAGCTAATCATCACTGTGAGCAACTGGAACTTAAGCCCACTGGGACCCAGTAAAAAGCCATGTAGAATATAATCACAAATGACCACCTGAAGGGTGGGAGAGGGCTCCTATTCAACATACTGCTAGATTATGCATGTGTGAGTGTTAGGTGAGTTCCTTCAGCAGTTCCATGCAGTGGTGTCAAAGAAGCCCTAATGTAGAAAGTGAGAGGTCTGTGCTATCAAATTATAACTGTGCAGAAGTTTCTTGGTACAGCAAAAACTAATGAACAAAATAGGTTAAAAAGGTATGAGACAGGGCATAAGAGGTGTGAAATATACAAGAGCTTTCCCTTTTTTCTCATTTCATTTTGTAGTACATTCTTCATGAATGAAATATTTTTGACTACCTCTGTGGTTACTAAATAAGGTTAAACTTTTTGTTTTTAAAAATTCTCATTTGTTCACTATGTTTATGTGTGTGTGTGTGTGTGTGTGTGTGTATTTATGTTGGCCTTAATCTGCCATTTTATTAGCTATCCCTAAATGTTTGCTGATCTTTGTTCATATTAAAGAATGAGACAACTGATCAAAGAAATCACTGGGATTTCTTTGTACTTGTGAAAGATTTGTTAACTGCCTGGCTTTGACTTTTATGCTGAGTGTGTATTACTACACATTACCTAAGGGGCCCATACATGTCAGAATGAGAAAGGCTTTACTTTGATTTGTTACATCGATTTTAGTTAATTTTTTTCACTCTGGACAATTTCTTTAAAAAAAGGACCCTAAGTTTCTGGGGGTGGGGCTGAGGAATGAGTAGGTAGGGTGTAAGAACCACAGTGTAAGGATCTAGCTTCAAGTTTTTCTATTCTTTCAGTAACTTTTTCTGCACCAGGATCCAATCCAGGTTCATATGTTGCACTTAGTTGTCATATCTCCTTAGTCTCTTTTAATCTTGGATAGTCCCTTGGTTTTTTTTTTGGTCTTTCTTAATTTTGACACTTTTGATAAATTATTGGCCAGTTATTTTATAGGATGACCCTCAATTTAGGTTTGCTTGATATTTACTTATGATTCAATTCAAATTATGCATTTTTGGCAATAATACTGCAGAAGTGATGTACTCTTCTCAGTACATCATTTTCAGGAGACATGATATTAATGTGTCTCAGTAATGGTGATACTATCTTTGATCACTTGGTTAAGATGATGTCTACAGGTTCTGTACTGTAAAGTTACAATTTTTTAAATTTAAAATGAAATAAATAATACAAATTACCTAGAATTGTTATACACACACACACTCTAATACTAACTAAATGAAAATTGATGTAATACTATTAATATCAAACAAGTAGGATGAAAGATGGAAAGTATAAAATGTGATAAACATTTCTATGGATAGAAGTAATTGACTAAGAATTAAAACGTAAGAAAAATTTGTGAGATTTTAATGTACCCTTGGAAACTGATCGATCAAGCAAACAAAAATTAGTATGAAATTTGATTGTTTTGGGAACAAAATTAACAAGATTCATCTATTGAATTCCACGGTTACATATAGAGTATATCCATTCTTTTCAAGAGCACACACATGAAACATTTTACAAAATTGACCTTATGCAAGGTCACAAATGAAATCTCAACAAATTCTAAAGTATTTATATGAGACATCTCTGACTACAATAAAATTAAAAAAATAATTAAAAGGGAATGTTGTATCCTCAAACATACACATTTAAGAGTTCCATTCAGTGTATGGAACTGATCATAAATGACTCAACCCTTTTGTACTTCTTCTGCTTCAGTTGCATATACATACTGAAGAAAAGATAACATAGAGCAACATACACAGCCAAGTATGAAACCAAGAAAGGATATCCACGAATTGTTAGCATAAGAGGAAATCCCATGAATACATGCTTACAGGAGCCATACAACAGTGGCTTTGGGGAGGAATTTTAAAAAGATAAAGACCTTAACAATAGGGATCAAAATTTACTCTGCCTATAGAACACAGTGACTTCAGGCTAAAAAAAAAAAAAAAAATGTAATGGAACTGGTCATCCCCTTAGGCTGCAGCAGAGGCAATCAAAAAACCATTCTGAAGGGATGCTTTTACAATACAGGACATGTGGAATGTTTGCAGAAATAAACACCTGTTGAAGATAAATTCATGAAAACCACATGAGGAAATAACCAGCCATACAAAATAGGATGATTTGCACCCAAGGATTATAGATAGAGGAAAAAATCATGATGAGATTTTGAAGTAAGCATGCTTATAGGCAAGACATTCTATGACATAAATCCTAGCAATGTTTTCTTAGGTCAGTCTCCCAAGACAATAGAAATGAAAGCAAAAATAAATGAGACCAATCAAACTTATAAGATTTTGCACAGGAGAGAAAACCATAAACAAAATGAAAAGACAACCTATGAACTGGGAGAAAATATTTACTAACATGATAGACAAGGGCTTCATTTCCAAAATATATGAACAGCTCATAAAACTTAATAACAAAAAAATAACCCAATCAAAAAATGGGCAGAAGACCTAAATAGACATATCTCCAAAGTAGACATACAGATGGCCAATAGGCACATGAAAAGATCCCCAGCATTGCTAATTATTAGAGAAATGCGAATCAAAACTGTAATGAGGTATCACCTCACACTGGTCAGAATGACCATCATTAAAAAGTCTATAATAGATGCTGGAGAGGGTGTGGAGAAAAGGGAAACTTCCTACACTGTTGGTGGGAATGTAAACTGGTGTGCAGCCACTATGGAAAACAGTATGGAGGTTCCTTAAAAAACTAAAAATAGAGCTACCATATGATCCAACAATCCCAATCCTGGGCATATATCTGGAAAAGACAAAAACTCTAATTCGAAAAGATACGTGCACCCCATTGTTGGTCATAGCGGCACTGTTTAGCAAAGGCAAGGAAGCAACATAAATGTCCATTGGCAGATAAATGGATAAAGAAGATGTGGTATATTTATACAATGGAATATTACTCAACCATAAAAAGAATGAAATAATGCCATTTGCAGCAACATGGATGGATCTAGAGATAATCATTCTAAATGAAGTAAGTCAGACAAAAACAAATGTCATGTGATATCACTTATATGTGGAATCTAAAAAGTGATACAATTTTTTTTTTTTTTTTTTTTTTTTTTTTTTTGTGGTACGCGGGCCTCTCACCGCTGCGGCCTCTCCCTCTGCGGAGCACAGGCTCCGGACGCGCAGGCCCAGCGGCCACGGCTCACGGGCCCAGCCACTCAGCGGCACGTGGGATCCCCCCGGACCGGGGCGCGAACCCGGTTCCCCTGCATCGGCAGGCGGACGCGCAACCACTGCGCCACCAGGGAAGCCCCAAAAGTGATACAATTTTATTTACAAAACAGAAACAGACTCACATAGAAAACAAACTTATGGTTACCAAAGGGGAAGGGGGGGAGGAATAAATCAGGAGTTTGGGATTAGCAGATACAAACTATTACATATAAAATAGATAAACAACAAGGTCCTGCTGTATAGCACAGGGGATGATATTCAGTATCTCATAGTAAACTATAATGGAAAATAATATGAAAAAGAATATATATATATACATATAACTGAATCACTTTGCTGTACACCAGAAACTAAACATTGTAAATCAACTATACATTCAATAAAAACTTATTTTAAAAAAAAGGATGTTTAGACTGTTCAGAGATGAAAGCAGTTAAGAATGGGTTGGGGTGGGAAGGTTGAATATAAAAAGAACCATTTAGAAATTCTAGAAATCAGAAATACATTCATTGATTATATGAAATAAATGGAAATGAATGGATGAACAGAAGAATGAACATGATCAGCTGTAGAGAGAATTACTGAATTTTCTGTTTTCCTGACTGAACCTTGACTGCTAGAGCTCCCTAGACCTAAAGGCTCTATGAATTTTCAGTAAACTGATTAGAATATGTGTTATTTGCTAATACATTGCATCATAGCCCTCCTGATTATCTGCTGTGCTTTTAAAGCTCTCTTGTTTCTAATCGCTTTCCTGGCCTTACTTACCCATCCTGTGCTACATTGCAGTATTTGTGATCTGATTCAATGTGTTTGCCTCCCTTTTTATTTCATTCCATCCTGACTCTTGCAACCTGCATGTCGTCATTATGATTGATCAACCCAGCTCCAAAGTTCATCTTCTCTGACCTTGAATTTCTGATTAATTTTTACCAGTTTATCTGTCTTTCATGAATCTTGTTTCTGTGCCAGTCACTCTCAGCCATTTTTTGCAAATGACTAATTGACATTTTGTACCTTCTCTAAACCAAACAAGAGTCAGTAGAAAAAGCACAATGGAAAAAGTGTGCAATATATGCAAAAAAGAGCCTGGAATGGACTCACACACAAACACACAAACACACACACACACACACACACACACACAAAGATGGCTAATCATATTAATAATTAGAGATTTGCCAGTTAAATCAATGAAATACTACATTTCCATATATTTTGGATTGTTAGACTTAATATTCATTAGAGAGGAGGCACCAAATACCTGGTCACTCTAGAGCTGTTTTGATGAATGTCGGAACAGATTGTTTGAACAGATTGGGTTCAGAGATGAATGCTACATGTGGGCCTGTAGGAGAGGAAAACGTTTTCCTTCTCTCCCTGGTTCATTGGCTGATCTAATAATTAAATTGACATACGAGAGATTAACAGGAAAAAAACAAATTTAATTTTGTACATAAGGGATCCCATAAAAATATGAGACTCAAAGAAATGACCAAAACAGGCACATTTTATACCTTTTAGACAAAGAAAGAATACATTTTGGGGGCTTCCCTTGTGGCGCAGTGGTTAAAATCTGCCTGCCAGTGCAGGGGACAGGGGTTCCAGCCCTGGTTCGGGAAGATCCCACATGCCACAGAGCAACTAAGCCCGTGTTCCACAACTACTGAGCCCATGTGCCACAACTACTGAAGCCCGTGCACCTAGAGCCCGTGCTCTGCAACAAGAGAAGCCACCTCAATGAGAAGCCCGTGTACTGCAACGAAGAGTAGCCCCCGCTCACCACAACTAAAGAAAGCCACACGCAGCAATGAAGACCCAACACAGCCAAAAATAAATAAATAAATAGAATAAATTTTTTTTAAAAATGAAGAGTAATCCATATCTCTGTGAAATTGGTAGCCAGACCTGTGGTACAGATGAGGAAGCTGAGGCTCAGGGAGGAGAAATGACTTATTAAAAAAAAAAAAGAATACATTTGTGAAGAATAGACAAGATAAAGGGGTTTGAGCTTGGGGTAGCAAATTTGTGAAGAAGTAACAAGGTTTGTCTAAATAGCCTTCTCAGCACTAAATTCCTTAACTCTGCTGATAAGGATGCCTTCTACTCTCCTGGTCATAGAGAGGGTAGCTTCACATGGGAGATTTATTTCCTGCTTTCAGGGCGGATAAGGAGAGTCAGAATATCCTTGCACCAGCTGTTTCCTAAGTAACTTTAATTCAAAATAATATGCCAAAGTGACATATTTTGGGGTGGCATATTCTGTTCCCCTTCAGGCCCAACATAATGGATTCCCTGTAACCAAGACTGAGCTAGCTATTACTTAAGTCAAGACTCTAGTCTGCTAGTATGTCTATTCTACTATTACATTTGCACATCAGGGAAGTGACCACCAGTGGGGCTGCAGACCCAAAGGGGCCTACTCTTAAGTTCACCTTTGTCAGGAGCTCTATATACTGCCACTTGTACAAACTTCATTTTAAAGGAAAGCCATGCCTCTGATTCACCTGAATTTTACTATGATTCAGTGCCCAAGGATGCAAAAACATTTGGGATGCTAACAAATGAGAAATTTTAAATACTGTTATTGTCTGCTATACCAGTTTTAAATTTATTGTGTCTCAACTACAAATACAGCTTTGTGACAGACATATCTCATTTTATTGTGCTTTGCTTTATTATACTTCACAGGTATTGCTTTTTATTTTTTTTACAAATTGAAGGTTTGTGGCAACCCTGTTGGTCAATCAACGCCATTTTCCTAACAGCATTGGCTCGCTTTGTGTCTCTATGTCTGTCACATTTTGGTAATTCTTGCACTATTTCCAACTTTTTCATATTATTATGTTTGTTGTGGTGATATGGGATCAATGAACTTTTTAAAAATTATTTTTTAATTTTGAAATTTTATTTATCTTTTAATTGAAGTATAGCTGATTTACAATATTGTGTTAGTTTCAGGTGTACAGCATAGTGATTCAGTATATTTGCAGATTATACTCCATATAGGTTATTACAAGATAATATGTATACTTCCCTATGCTATATAGTATATCCTTGTTGTGTATCTACATAGTAGTTTATATCTGTTAATCCCATATCCCTAATTTGTCCATTCTCCCATCCCTCTCCCTTTTGGTAACCACAAAATTGTTTTCTGTATCTATGAGTCTATTTCTGTTTTGCATATACCTTCATTTGTATTATTTTTTATATTCCACATATATGATATCATATGGTGTTTATCTTTGTCTGACATTTCACTAAACATAATATTCTCTAAAAGTCCATCCACATTGCTGCAAATGGCAGTATTTCATATTTTTTATGGTTGAGTTATATTCCATTGTACTATATATATATATATATATTTATATATATACCACATCTTCTTAATCCAATCATCTGTTAATGGGCACTAAGGTTGCTTCCATGTCTTGGCTATTGTAAATAGTGCTGTTATGAACATTGGGGTGCATGTATCTTTTCAAATTAGTGTTCTTATTTTTTTCAGGTATATACCCAGGAGAGAAATTGCTTGATCATATTTTCATTTTTTTGAGGAAACTCCATACTGTTTTCCATAGTGGCTGCACCAATTTACATTCCCACCAACAATGTAAAAGTGTTCCCTTTTCTCCACATCCTCTCCAACATTTGCTATTCGTAGACTTTTTGATGCTAGCTATTCTGGCAGGTGTGAGGTGATACCTCACTGTAGTTTTGATTTGCATTTCTCTAATAGTTAGCAATGTTGAGTATATTTTTGAATGCCTGTTAGCCATCTGTACATCTTCTTTGGAAAACATGTCTGTTTGAGACTTGTGCCCATTCTTTGATTGTGTTGTTTTCTTTGATAATGAATTGTATGAGCTGTTTGTGTATTTTGAATATTAACCCCTTGTTAGTCAGATAATTTACAAATATTTTCTGCCATTCTGTAGATTGTATTTTTGTTCTGTCGATGGTTTCCTTTCCTGTGCAAAAGGTTTTATGTTAATTAGGTCTCATTTGTTTATTGCTGCTTTTATTTCTTTTGCCTTAGGAGACTGATCCAAGAAAATATTGCTGTGATTTATGTCAAAGAGTGTTCTGCCTATGTTCCCTTCTAGGAGTTTTATAGTTTCAGGTCTTATATTTAAATCTTTAAACCATTTTGAGTTTATTTTTGTATAATGTTGTAAAGGAATGGTCTAATCTCATTGTTTTTAATGTGGCTGTCCAGTTTTCCCGGCACCACCTGTTGAAGAGACTCTTTTCTCTGTTACATATTCTTTTTTATTTTTTTTTGGTATGCGGGCCTCTCACTGTTGTGGCCTCTCCCGTTGCAGAGCACAGGCTCTGACGCGCAGGCTCAGCGGCCATGGCTCATGGGCCCAGCTGCTCCACGGCATGTGGGATCTTCCTGGACCAGGGCACGAACCCATGTCCCCTGCATTGACAGTTATTCTCAACCACTGCGCCACCAGGGAAGCCCTCTGTTACATATTCTTGCTGACTTTGTCAGAGACTGATTGACCATAGGTGTGTGGGATTATTTCCGGGCTCTCTATTCTGTTCCATTGATCTATGTGTCTGTTTTTGTGCCAGTACCACACTGTTTTCATTACTGTAGCTTTGTCGTATATGTAGTCTGAAGTCTGGAAGAATTATACCTCCAGCTTTGTTCTTTATCCTCAGGACTGCTATGGCAATTTGGGGTCTTTTGGGGTTCCATATAAATTTTAGGATTATTTGTTCTAGTTCTGTGAAAAATGTCCTGGGTATTTTGATCAGGACTGCACTAAATCTGTAGATAGCTTTGGGTACTAAGGCAGTTTTAATAATACTAATTCTTCCAACCCAAGAGCACAGGATATCTTTCCATTTCTTTGAATCATCTTCAATTTCTTTCATCAGTGTTTTATAGTTTTCAGCCTGTAGGTCTTTCACCTCCTTGATTAAGTCTATTCCTAGGTATTTTATTATTTTTTATGTGATTTTAAACAGGATTTTTATCTTACTTTCTTGTTCTGACATTTCATTATTAGTTTATAGAAATGCAACAGATTTCTTTGTATTGATCTTGTATCCTGCATTCTTTCTGAAATTATTTATTAGTTCTAATAGTTTTTGTGTGGATACTTTAGTGTTCTCTATATACAGTATCATGTCATCTGCAAATAGTGACAGTTTTACCTCTTCCCTTCCAATTTGGATACTTTTAAATTCTTTTTTTTATCTGATTGTTGTGGTTAGGACTTCACATACTATGTTAAATAGAGGCAGTGAGAGTGGCATCCTTGTCTTGTTCCTGAATTGAGATAAGGTTTTCAGCTTATCACTGTTGAATAATATGTTTGTTGTGGGTGTGTCATAAATGGCCTTTATTATGTTGAAATATGTTCCCTCTATACCCACTTTGATGAAAGTTTTTGCCATGAATGGATGATGAATTTTATCAGTTGCTTTATGTGCATCTATTGAGATATTCATGTGATTTTTATCTTTCCTTTTGTTAATGTGGTATATCACATTGATTGATTTGCATATGTTGAATCATCCTTGTGACCCTGGAATGAATCCAACTTGATCATGGTGTGTGATTCTTTTTATGTATTGTTGGATTCAGTTTGCTAATATTTTTCATTAGCTAATATTTTTTTAAGGATTTTTGCATCTATATTCATTAATGATATCCACCTATAATTTTCTTTTTTTTGTCTTTGACTGGTTTTGGTATCAGGGTAATTGTGGTCTTGTAGAATGAATTTGGGAGTGTTCCCTTCTCTTCACTTTTTTGAAATAGTTTGAGAAGGATAGGTATAAATTCTTTTTTATATGTTTGGTAGAATTTCCCAGTGAAGCCATCTGGTCCTGGACTTTTGTTTCCTGGGAGTCTTTTTTTTTTTTTTTTTTTGGTACGCGGGGCTCTCACTGTTGTGGCCTCTCCTGTTGCGGAGCACAGGCTCCGGACGCGCAGGCTCAGTGGCCATGGCTCATGGGCCTAGCTGCTCCACGGCATGTGGGATCTTCCCGGACTGGGGCATGAACCTGTGTCCCCTGCATTGGCAGGCAGACTCTCAACCACTGCGCCACCAGGGAAGACCCCTGGGAGTCTTTTTAAATTTCAAATTCAATTTCACTTCTAGTGATCAGTCTGTTCAAATTGTCTGTTTCATTTTGACTCAGTCTTGGCAGGCTATATGCTCCTAGAAACTTGTCCATTTCTTCTAGGTTGTCCAATTTGTTGGCATATAATTGTTCATAGTATTCTCTTATGATTTTTTGAATTTCTGTTGAATTGGTTGTTATTTCTCCTCTTTTATTTCTTCTTTTGTTTTCTCGGGTCCTCTCTTTCTTCTTGGTGGGCTTGGCTAAAGATTAATCAATTTTGTTTATTTTTTCAAAAAACCAGTTCTTGGTTTGACTTTTCTATTGATTTTTTTTTTTTTTTTTTTTTTTTG
>NC_041220.1:37695382-37722516 GCF_002837175.3 Physeter macrocephalus | reverse complement strand
ACACGCAGGCCCAGCGGCCATGGCTCACGGGCCCAGCCGCTCCGCGGCATGTGGGATCCTCCCACACCGGGGCGCGAACCCGGTTCCCCTGCATCGGCAGGCGGACGCGCAACCACTGCGCCACCAGGGAAGCCCTTCTATTGATTTTTGATGTCTATTTCATTTGTTTCCTCTCTGATCATTATTATTTCCTTCCTTCTGCCAATTTTCAGCTTTCTTTGTTCTTCTTCTAATTCCTTTAGTTGATAGATTAGGTTGTTTGAGATTTTTCTTATTTCTTGAGGAAGGCCTGCATCACTATGAACTTCCCTCTTAGAAATGCTTTTTGTTGCAACCTCTAGATTTTGGAAAGCTGTGTTTCCATTTTTATTTGTCTTGAGGTGTTTTCCTTTTTCCTCTTTGATTTCATTGTTGACCCACATTTTTGGTAGTAACATATGGTTTAGTCTCCATATGTTTGTTCTTTTCCCGATTTTCTTTCTTTAGCTGATTTCTAGTTTCATGCTACTGTGGTCAGAAAAATGCTTGGTATAGTTTCTATCCTCATAAGTTTGTTGATGCTTGTTTTGTGACCTAGTGTGTGATCTATATTGGAGAGCATTCCATGTGCACTGGAAAAGAATGTGTATTTCTTATTTTTTTTGGAAGTAATGTCCTATAGATACCAAGTAAATTCGACTGGTCTATTGTGCCATTTAAGACCACTGTTGCTTTATTGATATTTGTCTGGATGATTGGCCCATTGATGTCAGAGGGGTTTTAAAGTCTCCTGCTATTATAGTACTATTGTCAAGTCCTCCCTTTGTGTCTGGTAGTATTTGCTATATATATTTAGGTGCTCCTGTATTGGGTGTGTATATGTTAACAAGTGTAATATCCTCTTTTTGTTTTCCCTTTATTATTCTATAATGCCCTTCTTTATCTTTCATTATGGCCTTTCAAAGTTTATTTTGTCTGATATGATATTGCTACCTCTGCTTTCTTGTTGTTTTCATTTACATGAAATATCTTTTTCTACCTCCTCACTTTCAGTCTGTGTATGTCTTTTGCCCTGAAGTGAGTCTCTTGTAAGGCACCATACTGAAGGCTCTTGTTCTTCTTTATCCAGTCAGCTGCCCTATGTCTTTTGGTTGGAGCATTTAGTCCATTGACATGTAAAGGAATTTTTGATAGTTATTAATGACTTATTGCCATTCTAAAACTGTTTTCCAGTTGTTTTTGTAGTTTTTTTTCTGTTTATTTCTTCTTCTTGTTTTTCTGTTGTGGTTTGAAGATTTTATTTCATAGTATGCTTGGGATCCATCTTTTTGATTTTTGTGTATCTATTGTACATTTTTGATTTGTGGTTATCGTGGGGTTCATATATGTTAACCCATAATTATATCTACTTTCTTTAAACTAATAGTCATTTAAGTTTAAACACATTCTAAGAGATATTAATTTTTTATTCCTCTCCCTCATATTTTATGTTTTTGATATTATATTTTACATCTTCATGCTTATCCCTTTACTGTTTATTGTAGTTACAGTTGCTTTTGCAATATTTTTTTGTCTTTTAATCTATGTACTGGCTTATTTAAGTGCTCTTCAGGAAAAAAAGTGATCTTCAATCCTTACTTTATATTTGCTGTTTCTACTGTGATTATCCCTTTCCTATAGATTCTTACTTCTTTTTCATTTAGAGAAGACCCATCAACATTTCTTTTTGGGTAGGTTTATTATTGCCAAATTTTTTTAGTTATTGCTTGTCTGAGAAGTTCTTTATCTCTCCTATTTTAAATGACAGTCTTGCTGGGTAGAGTATCCTAGGCTGAAAATTTTTCCCTTTCAGGAATTTGAATAGATAATGCTGCCCCCCTTCTGGCCTGAAAGTTTCTGCAGAGAAATCAGATAATAGCCTTATAGTGATTCTTTTGTATATGACTCTTTGTCTTTCTCTTGCTGCCTTTAGAATTCTCTCTTTATTTTTAACTCTTGTCATTAATTATGATATGTCTTATTCTGGGTCTGTCTGGGTTCATGTTGTTTCAGATCCTCTGTGCTTTCTGTACCTGGATGTCTGTTTCCTTCTTTAGATTTGGGAATTTTTCAGCCATAATTTCTTCAAATACATCTCGATACCTTTTCTCTCTCTTTCGTCTTCTAGAACCCCTAAAATGCAAATGTTGGCATGTTTATGTTATCCCAAAGATCTCATATGTTACTTTATTTTTGTATATTTGTCTTTTGTTCTGATTGGGTGATTTTCATTCTATTTTCTAGATTACTTATGCATTCTTCCATGTCATTTAGTATTCTATTCATTGCTTCTACAGTGCTTTTTATCTCAGATATTGAATTATCTATTTTTGTTTGTGTCTCCTTTATATTTTCTAGTTCCCTGTTAAAATGATCTAGGCTTAGAGGAATTCTCTTTCCTAATTCAGTTAACATTTTTATTATCAACAGTTTGAATTCATTGTCTGGTAGACAGATTTTCTCTGTTTCATTATTTTTTTTCAGGGGTTTTGTCTTGCTCTTTCAATTGAGAGTAGTTCTCTGCCTTTTCATTTTACTTGCTCTGTCTCTGTGAATATAGGTGAAACAGTTCCCTCTTGTGGTGCTGAAGTGGTGTTCTTATGTGGAAGCATCCTTAGACCTTGTGTGCCTTTGGTGGGAGGGCTGTGTTTGATGTGGATGCCAGTCACACATTTCCTTAGGGTGTGATAGCTGGTAGCTATCACCTTGGTGTAGGGGTTGTGGCTGGTGATGGAGAAGCCTGAGACTGTGCAGGGTGTGAGGTGGAACTTCCACTCTGCTCAGTGGCCATCTCTACCCTTTCACAGGTGGAGTCTGCTCCCAAGGTGCTGGAGCAGAAGGTTGAGAATTTGGCTTGAGCTGGTTGTGTGTTCCATTTAAGTGTGTGTTTTTCCTCTTCCCGGCACTGGGGTTTTTCCCCAAAGCAGGGTAGTACTGAAGAAAGTAGGGCTCCTGTGCTTACAGTGGTCTGATGCACTGCTTGTGTAGGCATCTGTGGCTACCTCAGACACAGCTCACATTCACATCTCTTCCCCTGTTGTGGTCACTCCAGATCTAGTGCTAGGTTGTGGCATCAAGTGGGTAGGGCGGGAGCATTTGCTCATCTGGAATTGCATACTTGTGGTCACAGGAGTTCAAGCAGCTGTGCTGCCATCAGAAGTCTGGGCTGCTTATGGGGTGCTGTCTTAGTAAGTACCAACAACGGCCTCCACCATCCCACCTGCAAACACCCCAGGCCCCAGGTCACCTTTGCATCCCAAGATTGAATCTTTTCCCAGTTGGTGGGAAATCTCCCTAGATCCAGGGCCAAGCTGTGGTGTGGACTGGGTGGGGTAGGAGTGTTTGCTTGGCTTGGACTGGGGAGCCCAGTGAGGCAGCAGCCACTAGGGCTGACCTCTCTCCGCCCTGTCTGTTGGCAAGCCAGCACCCTTGCATTCCACACGAGTGGAGTATAGGCTTCTCCAGACTTTCTATCTGTCCCAGCAGTTCTCCAAGCAGCCAAGGGAACTTGTCTCCTTCCTGTAGGACCCTAGGACTGGGATGCCCAGTCTGTGACTTGACCCACTCACTTCCCAGGGTGAGTGTCCACCTGTGCAATCTCTCTTTTCCTCTTAGTACCCTCCCAGGGATATTGGTCCCAGACCGGTGCTTTTTTTCCTGTCCTACTCAATTATGTGTGTATCTTACTTACAGCCTTGGTTTGTAGGAGTTCTGCCACTTTCCAGTTAATTTTCCTTGAGAATTGTTCCACCTGTAGATGTATTTTTGATGTGTTTGTGGGGGGAGGTGAGCTCCACATCATCTTGCTCCACCACCATTTGATCCTCCTCTGATCAGTGATCTTTGATGTTACTATTGCAAAAAGATTATGACTCACTGAAGGCTCAAGATGATTAGTATTTATTACCAATAAGGGGTTTTAAAATTGAGATATGTACATTTTGAAAATGAAATATATTTGACATAAAACATTATGTAATTTAAGTTGTATAATATATTGATACATTTATATTCAATATATTGTAATAGGATTGTCATTTTTCATGATAGTTCACAGCTCTATCATGTCACATAATTATCATTCCTTTTTGTGGTTGGAATAATTAAGATGTAGTCTCTTAGCAAGTTTGATGATTATAATATAATATGGTTTTACATATTCACTGTACTGTACCTTAGATCTCTAGGACTTATTTTTCTATGAGATCCAAATCTGTACCCTTAAAAGACATCTCTCCTATTCTACCCCTCAGCTCCTGGTAACCACCATATTACCCTCTGTTTTTACAAGTTTGACTTTTTTATATTCCATGTAAAATTGATATCATATAGTATTTGTCTTTCTCTGTCTTTTAAAAAAATAAACAAAATGACAATCTTTAGCTAGATTAACTAAGGAAGGAAGAAGACATAAATAAAATTAGAAATGAAAGTGGAGACATTACAACCGCTGCTACAGAAATACATAGGCTCATAAGAGACTACTGTGTAGAATTATATGCCAAAAAATTACATTACCAAGAAGAATGAATAAATTCCTAGAAACACACAATCTAACAAGACTGAATCAGGAAGAATTAGAAAATCTGGACAGTCATAATAAGTAAAGATATTGAATCAGTTTCAAAAACCTCTCAACAGAAAACCCCAGGACCAGATGGCTTCACTGACAAATTCTATGAAATATTTAAAGAATAATTAATGCCAGTTCTTCAAAAACTCTTCTAAAAAAATTAAAGAGGAGAGAGGGAACACTTCCAAACTCATTCTACAAGGCTAGTATTACTTTGAATATAAGCCACTATCTAGGATGAATATAGATGCAAAAATTCTCATCCAAATATCAGCAAGTCAAATTCATGAACATATTAAAAGGAGTATACACCATGACCAAATGGGATTTATCCCTGGGATGCAAGGATGGTTCAAAGTACCCAAATCAGTAAGTGTAATACATTGCATTAATAGAACGAAATTTAAAATAACTTGATCTCAATAAATGTAGAATAACATTTGGCAAGATACAACATCCTTTCCTGATAAAAACCCTCAACATATTGGGTGTAGAAGGAGCATACTTCAACATAATAAAGATGTAATATATATAATACACACACACACATGCACACACATACACAGAACTGAATGTTATTCATCCATGAGAAAGAAGGACATCCTGCCATTTTTTGACAACATGGATGGACTTTGATGGCATTATGCTAAAATTTGTGCTTTCATTCTAATCTTATTTACTCCTATAACTAAATATACATTGTGACATATATTTTGAAAATTGTAATTCTGATTTATATTTTTTATCCTACAAGAAAACTGTGATCTTTTTTTTTTTTTTTTTTTTTTTTTTTTGCGGTACATGGGCCTCTCACCACTGTGGCCTCTCCCACTACGGAGCACAGGCTCCGGACACGCAGGCCCAGCAGCCATGGCTCACGGGCCCAGCCACTCCGTGGCATGTGGGATCTTCCTGGACCGGGGCACGAACCCGTGTCCCCTGCATCGGCAGGCGGACTCCCAACCACTGCACCACCAAGGAAGCCCAGTGATCTTTTTATAGCTGTTATTTTCCAACTAAACCTCATACTCTAGTTGATTTAGTGTAATAAAAAATTCTTTGAGAAAGCGATTGTAATGGTGTGATGTACACATGATAATTTATTTAATTATTGCTTAATTTTGAATATTTACATTACTTCCAGTGTTGGCTTTTATGAGTCACTGCCCAAAATATTGTTTTTGCACATCTTGATTAATTTTCTCCGTATGGTTTCTTAGGAGTATACTATGAAGTCAAAGGCTATAGCATTTTTAAGATTCTTGAAGCATTTTGCCAAATGTCTTAATTCTTTAAAAATTACAGAAATTTTCTGAGAACCTAAGAATGAATGGAAAAGTTAGTAGTTTGAAGGAATAGTTTCTTTATATAATGAAATCTTCACAATCATTGACGGATTTAAATCTTGTTTTGCAACTTAATAGCAACAGCTACTATTACTAATTATTATTATCCTACTATTCATCTTTTCTTTGTCCTTATTCCTCTCCTCTTAACCTCCCTTCTTACTAACACTATCACTTTCCTGCAATGAGAAAGGGGAAATCTTTCAAAAACTAGGGTTAGATAGCATAGAACTTTCACTAATCTTATCTCAGCCTTTGTTGGTGCAAATGGCATTATTTTGTTCTTTTTTATGGCTGGGTAATATTCCATTGTATATATGTACCACATCTTTTATTTATTTTTGGCTGTATTGGTTCTTCCTTGCTGTGCACAGGCTTTCTCTAGTTGCGGTGAGTGGGGGCTACTCTTTGCAGTGTGCATGCTTCTCATTGCGGTGGTTTCTCTTGTTGTGGAGCATGGGCTCTGGGCATGCAGGCTTCAGTACTTGTGGCTCACAGGCTCTAGAGCACAGGCTCAGTAGTTGCGGTGCATGCTGCTCCGCGGCATGTGGGATCTTCCCAGACCAGGGCTTGGACCCATGTCCCCTGCATTGGCAGGCAGATTCTTAACCACTGTGCCACCAGGGAAGCCCCGTCGTCAATTTAAAAGAGATCATATCAATTTAAAATAGATTAGATTCTTGCTTTCCTTCATAAGGAATAGCATCCTATAAGCTGAAGAGAATTCTTTGTGTTTTTAAACTACGAGAAGTTTTCACATTCAAGTGGTACAAATTATTTGCTGTTTAGTGTATGTGCAGAGTTTATGGTTCTTATATATGCAGTGTATATTTTCCCTGTGCTCATTCTGTTAGGCAGCTATGATGTTGAGATGTACATCCCTAAGGGAGCTTTACTGAGGTTTTCTATAGGGTTGGTATAGGCAGAAAACACCTATCCTAATAAACTAAGTTATCTCTTTTATTCTGCAAGTTGTAAAACCCTGGGATTTCAAATGAGGAATGGTTTAAATGCTGATGTGAAAGCTAGTAAATGCTGAATTTGGCTGCAAAAATTGTTAGGTCATACATTTATATTGTTCAAGAATGGTGTTCTTTTTGGCTAGTGCACCAGTGAAGAATCTCAATCCTTAGAAAAGAATTTTATCGTTTTATCTTGCCAAACCTTAAAAAATTCTTAAAATTAAAAATACTTTAAATTAAATGTATTAAATTATATTTTATTTAACTTAAATTTTATTAAATGTATTAAAATTTTAATTACCTTTATTTTTCATTTAAAAACTTTTAAAATTTACTTTTAAACAACTCCTTGGGATATTTACTCTTTAAGACTTTGCTAGATTATATAATCTTGATATATTGGAAAACCAGTTTCTAGTAATTTAGAAATTAGATCCAAGTGACTGGTACACATTGGGTTATTGACAGTATGGAATAGCAACAAAATAACAATAAAGACAATAGGTAATATTTTTTCTGTATCACTAAGTATGTTCCAGAGACATTTTGGGTGTTTCATACGTACTAACAGATTTTTTTCCCCACAACAATATGAAGTTTGTACTATTATTATAAGAGTTAAGGTGGACATAACTCTATGAACATTGTATTCTAGTTTTCCATCATTGTTGCCTGTGTCTTGCAACAACCAGTTAAATGGTGTCCCTTTTCACTCTTGCCCCTTTACAATCCAACCCAGTGACTACATCCTGTATGTGTTTTTTTTAATGTGAACATCTCTCTCCCTTTCTTTACCCTTTTAATTTTCTCCCTAATGCTCCTACTAGATGTTTCAAACTCCTTATAATTATCTATCTCCAACTTACCTCTCCAGTAGCATCTGCCTCTTTACTCAGCCTCTTCCTTTTTAGGCTAAACTTAGACTTCTTGGAAACTGTCATTACTATTCTACCTGTTTTTCTTTTGTACCTTCCTCTACCCCTGCCCTATCCTGAACATCTTTCAGATCTTGTCTTAATTATCAATGCCTCAGGGATAATATCTGTGATTCCTGCTGGATGTTTCCTTAGTGTTGTGGTCTTTCCTTATTATAAAAATTTCACACAGTTTTTACTACTTGCTGGTATTCTATCTTTCCAGATAGAGTGTCATATGGCAGAAACTGTGTCTACACCATTTCTCTGCATATTAGCACTTATTTCTGGAATATGCTAGTCATTTTATAATTATTCTTTTAATTTTTTATAATAATTCTTTTAATGAAGTCTGATGCTTTATTATGTATTGAATAATGAAAGTAATAATTTTATTGACATATTCTCAGTCTTACACTTTATTCTGTATTGATAATGAAATTCTGATACTTGCATTGGTATAGAAATAAATATATGAGTTTCTAATTGGCAAGTCACTTTATCTAGCATCCCACATCTCTCTCACTGTAATTAAATATTCTAAATAAAGAACACAGGATTATTCCTATTGAAAATGCAATGTAAACAAAATAAATAGAAATAGGTAACCTTAGGCAGGGGTTTGGCTGGTTTGCAGTGGAGGCCTCCAACAAATTCAAAATTTGGTAGCAGTGGGAGAGGAAATTCAAAATCCCAGTATGTTCGAATGAGTCACATTTCAGCTTTCCCCATTGTCTTTAATAATGTAGTCGGTCTTCCTGGAAGGAAAAACCAAAACAACAAGAGTTAGATCAAATAAGAGTATTGCCATGTGAATATAGTAGGTAGTTTTTGCAAAGGAGTTTGGAATGATATAGCCAAAGATGTTTGAAAGTGTTCTCTAATAAAGCAAATATATATGTATGTGTATAGTGTATATCATATTGTATCATACTATATCATATCATATCATATAATACAGAAACCGAGCTACATAAGTAGAAACAATTTCTAAATGCTACCTAGATACTTGTGCTACAAATATGTGTGTAACTCTTCAATCTACCTGTCTTCATTTATCAAGGCATTTTATGAGGTTTCTAGTGATTTTTTTTAAGTTAAAAAAAGAAGTTTAGTAATGTGGATATATAATTGCTTGGAGAAGTCCCAAGTGCTTCAGTTTGTGTTTTATGACTTCCTGGAGAATCTGTATGAGTAATGGGAAACAGGGTTATACCTTACCCTATAATTTAATATTTTGATAATATTTATGAAATCATTTTATATTTTCATTTCACTGTTTCACTTATAGATAAAATACTGTTACTTTATATAAACTCACCTTCCAAGGCATTAGGAAAGTTAGGACTTCATGCTACCAACTAAAAATATGACTTACCTAGTACTTCACTGTAAAACTGATTCCATTTCTTCTCATTAAATGTCTGGAACCAAAAGTCAAAATAAAGTGCAGGGAATTAATGCACTTTAAGGGAATTAAGTAAGGGAATTAATGCTATGACTTATAATGAATGTGACAGATTTTGCCTGTAAACTGTTTATTTTGGGTGGATTTTACTCCATGGGAGTGTGATTTATTGGGTAAAACATCTGATCAGGCTATCTATGAACTATTTGGGGTTCATGACATAAAGTTATGGAAAACTTTCATTTACATTTTAAAATTTGTAGCCTATTGTGCAGGTTAATACTAAACTAGGCACTTCCTCTCTGATATCTACTTTACTTTATTTGTTTCCAAGCCTAGCTAGTGAGATCAGGCAGTTTCCATGATTGAAATAGAACTATATCTTATCTAATTTATGCATTATTGGATGATTTTTAATGCACCACTATAACCAATTCTTGAGAGAGGCTTATTTCCATGAACTGTATTATCAGGATACAATAATTTCTGTTCTATTTTGTGCTGTGAAGTTCTTTGATCTCAAATATGATGAGAACAAATTTTGGGGGAAAAAATATAATGAGTTTGCCAGTATGACACATACACAAGTGCATATATCAGAAGGAATCCCTCCAGTCTAGATACTAGTGAGACTGCTTAAAACTTCAAATAGAATTTTAACATTTTCTTCTTCTTACTTTGGTTTCTGAGACAAATTCCTTTTGTCAAAAGGGGCACTAAGAAATTTGTCACAATAGCTAATATTTATCAAGCACTATGTCCTTGGCGCTGTGTATGGGCTTTATGTATCCAGTCGATTCTTTTTATTCTCAGAAATTATGTTCTATAAAGTTGCCACAAACATGTCATTAGTGAGTAATGAATCATTGCTCCTGGTTTCACCCAAGCTTCTTGTCGCAACATTTTTGTCAGCTGCTCAACACATAAGCTGGTTTTATGTGTGTTTCTGTTTTAAAACACCTTGTTTAACATATATTGTTGATTCATTAACACTGAACTCATAGCCAACAGTGCTATAACTCATGGAACGGAATAAAGATTATCTGGCAAACATATTTTCTTCCTAAGGCACATCACAGCCTTCTCACTTCTTTTCCGGAACAATAGAAAACATGTCAGCACTCTCCTTGGGGGCCATTATAAACAGTGACATCACCAACAAAAAGCACTCAAATGCAAAAATGTGGCATTAATTAGACCTGAAAGGGACACCTATTTACAGTGTGAGAGCTGCAACAAAAAGGCAGAGGATTGCCTTGTTCATTGCTCAACTGGGAACATGCACATCCAGTGAGTAACTTTTTTGCTGCTCTGTATATATCTATGAATGACCATGAAGCACTACAAATATTGATTCTGGGGTTACAAATAAATTTTAGTGAGTAGGCAAATTTGAAAATACAGAATCTGTATAATGAGGAATGACTATATTAGACCATTTTATTCTCACACCACTCCAATGAGATAGGTAAGTAAACCCCCTCCTTCATTTTTCTTCTTTTTTTCTTGTGCATCCATATTTTATAGGAAAGGCACTACCGGCAGGATTTGGCTTTTGTATACTTCCTAGCTGCCATAGTACCATATATTAAAGCACCAGATTCCATAACCTTTGAATACTCTTACATATTTCCACTTTTAATATCGCATTATCAGAATTTGATTCTTTTAAGTACCTCATTGCAATTTACTTTAATAAAATACAAGAGATAAGCTCCCACATTACCTCAGTCTTATGCATTTTGTGATTTGTACTTTATTGTAAATAACTATTTAACATTTATAGTTTTTCTGGCTGAGTCTATAATATCCCTAAGGACTACAACTGTGTCTATCTCATTCACCCCTCCTTCTTCAGTTTAGAGTGTAGAATCTGGTATCTAGCAGACAAAGAATACACATTTGTTGAAAAAATATATTTCTTATGTGTTGGAAGACTTTTTTATAGTGGATATATTCACACAATCTTGCATTTCTCTCTTATGTTTCATGACTGTTATGTAGCTCAGAAACTTCAGTGATAATAAAACATGAAACACATAATAAGTGAGGGCATGGTGTGAAGAAATTTTATATATTGTCCATGTCTTTTCCATAAGACAGTATTTGGACTGGGAATGGAAAACTATTCAAGAGACCAGTTTACCTTAGGCAGTGGTTTGGCAGGTTTGCTGTGGAGTCCTCCGACAAGTTCAAAATTTGGTAAGAGTGGGTGGGGAAATTCAAAATCCCAATAGCTTCTTATCAGCCAAATATCAGTTTTCCCCATCAATTCACACAATGTAGTGGGTCTTCCTGAAAAAGAAAATAGGAAAAGGAATATATGTAAATTTGTGAATTTGTATCCATTTTTTCTTAGAAGATATAGCAATAAAGCTTCAAGTCTGTGTTGGTCAAGATGAACAAATAATGCCAGTGTTTTATAATTCAAACAAACATATATACAGAAAAAAGAGAAGAAAAAAATACATGTTAAGTGAGAGACTTACATAGCTTACAATAACCTCTCCCCTCTGCACCTTTGAACCCAGGTTCAAATAATTGTTAAAGATTAATTCTTGTTTTATGTATTACAAGTTCAAGTTAATTATTTTATTTTCTTATATTTTTGATTTTTATTTTTTTTGCGGTACGCGGGCCTCTAACTGTTGTGGCCTCTCCCGTTGCGGAGCACAGGCTCCAGACGCGCAGGCTCAGCGGCCATGGCTCACGGGTCTAGCCGCTCCGCGGCATGTGGGATCTTCCCGGACCGGGGCACGAACCCGCGTCCCCTGCATCGGCAGGCGGACTCTCAACCACTGCGCCACCAGGGAAGCCCTAACTAGCAGATTTTAATTCTAAGTCAATATCTTTCTGTAATTATTTAAGTATGTGATGAATATTACATTCTAAATGGTCATTTTCCTGCATAGCATTGGGCTTGTATCACGTTCATGATATTTGTGCATTTTTACTTAATGCTCTAACATTTTAAACTTTTTTTTTTTTTTTTTTAACTAACTGAGCATTCCCATCTTCCAGGGATGACCCAGCATTATGTGACTGCTATGGACCCACTGGCAGGCAAGCCCCTGGTGCTAATAGGTTAGAGGGAGGCTTCCAAAATGGTGCTTGCCAGTGCCAGTGTCAGCATGGTAGAACAAGATCCCCAAAATGGCTGCCACCAGAGTCTCCATCCCTAGGTGGAGTCTAAGCTGCGCAATGCCTCTCCAGGAGACTCGCCAAGATCAGCAAGTGGGTCTCACCCAGGTGCCTTTCAAACTACTGCCTCGGGGCTTCCCTGGTGGCGCAGTGGTTGAGGGTCCGCCTGCCAATGCAGCGGACACGGGTTCGTGCCCTGGTCCGGGAAGATCCCTCGTGCCGCGGAGCGACTGGGCCCGTGAGCCATGGCCGCTGAGCCTGTGCGTCCGGAGCCTGTGCTCCGCAACGGGAGAGGCCACAATAGTGAGAGGCCCGCGTACCGCAAAAAAGAAAAAAAAGTCAAATTACTGCCTCTTCACTGGGACTCAGACTGTGTGAGATTTTGTGTGCACACTTTGAGAACAGAATCTCTGTTTACAGGGTCTCCTGTTCTCTCGAATGTAAGCCCATCTGGTTTTCAAAGCCAGACATTCTGGGGGCCTATCTTACCAAAATGGGGAGCCTGAAGTGGAGGCTCAGACCCCTTTCTCCTGGAGGAGGACCTCTGTGGTTGTGATATTCCTCCTGTTTGTGGGTGGCCAACCCCAGGGTGTGGGTCCTGGTTAGACTGCATCTCTGCTCCTCCTACTTGTCTAGTTGTGGCTCCTTCTTTATATCTTTAGTTGTGGGAAATCTTTTATGCTAGTCTTCAAGTTGTTCTCAAAGATAGTTGCTTTGTGAGTAGTTGTATTTTGGTGTGTCCATGGGAGGAGGTAAGTTCAGGGCCTTCCTACTTCACCAACTTGATCTCAGCCCCATAGAGATTGTTTTCTAAAGATTATTAATGACTTTCTACATTAAACATGGACCTGCAGCATGAAGAATTTGCACTGTTCACACCTGTTTCAATCTGGTCTCCAGTGTCACTTAGCTAGCCACCAGAGAATAAACAGGTTACTCATAAGAAATTGAATTTCCTTTAGGGGTATAGAGAAAGGCAAGAAGAGCAACCCCAGTGGTTTAAGAAGCTTCCTTAATGATGCATATATCACTAAGAATCAATAGCCTTCCCTTGCATAGCTTAAAGTCTCACACTTTCTTGCAAAAGTCTATCCTCTTTTGGAAATGATAACCTTAAATATCCCTGATCACTGGGTCTCAATTAATTTTACTGATGTGGAAGATCACACTTGAATATTCATAGGGTTTTTCTCCCACTTTCTAAAGCTCATGTGTCTTACACAGTTGCCCAACATACCACATTTTGCTCATCTTTCTGATTTGCATAGTGTTGTCAACATAGCTGGTTTTGTTTTTGTTTTTTTCGGTATGCCGGCCTCTCACTGTTTTGGCCTCTCCCGTTGCGGAGCGCAGGCTCCAGACGTGCAGGCTAAGCGGCCATGGCTCACGGGCTTAGCCGCTCTGCGGCATGTGGGGTCTTCCCGGACCAGGGCACGAACCCACGTCCCCTGCATCGGCAGGCGGATTCTCAACCACTGCGCCACCAGGGAATCCCAACATAGCTGGTTAATACAATTTTCTGAAGGATATCCAGATAATTCATATCTCATTGGCCTATATTATGAGGGAAGAGAAGAAAGTTTATTTTATATAGTCTTCAGGCAAAATTGTATATACATGTATACTATTGTCTTTTCCAAGTGAATGAGAACTGTATCTGATCTTGTTTCAGATAGGGATGGCAGAGAACACAGTTACCAGAACAATGACCTCATCCCATGTACCTGAAGATGTATTAATATGCTTTAGCAGAGATATCACATCGGACACAGAGTCTGAGAGTAGAATGAATTCTTGCATGAGTTTGCAGGATCCACTACCATTTTCCAGGATCTTTTGGTTTTGAGGGGTCCAGATAGGATGGAGCTCATCATCCTGCATTCTTTAACTCTTTAAGATCTTTAATTTTCACCATACACAGAAGTGTGATCCTGTCTTCTGTTTGTGTTTTTGGGGTCAAGTGGTGGTGAGAGTAAGTTGTTTCAAGTCTGTAGTGGGTTGACTAGTGGACACCCCGAAGTATGTCCAAGTTGAAACTCCCAGAATCTATTAAATTGACCTTATATGGAGAAAGCAGTCTTTGAAATGTACAGACATACCTCATTTTATTGTGCTTTGCTTTATTGTGCTTCACAAATATCAGCTTTTTAACAATTGAATGTTTGTGGCAACCATGAGTCAATCAAGTCAATCAATGCCATATTTCCAACAGCATTTGCTCACTACGTACCTCTGTGTCACATCTGGGTAATTCCTGTAATATTTCAAACTTTTTCATTATTATTATATTTGCTGTGGTGATCTGTGATCAGTGATCTTTGATATTACTATTGTAATTTTAGGGGGTGCCACAGAACCTCACCGATATAAAATGATGAACTTAATCAATAAATATATGTGTTCTAACTGCTCCATCAACTGGCTATTCACCTGTCGCTCTCCCACTCTTCAGATCTCTCTATTCCCTTAGATACAACAGTATTGAAATTAGGCCATTAAAAACCCTGCAATGGTCTCTGTGTTTTCAACTGAAAGAAAGAGTTGACTATCTCTCCTTTAAATGAAAGGTAAAAATAATAAAGCTTAAGGAGAACGGCTTTAGAAAGCTTTTGCTGAAAGCTAAGATATCTTAGTTGAAAGCTAAGATAGACCAAAATCTAGGCTTCTTGAACCAAAGAATTTTTTTTTTTTTTTTGCAAAGGAAATGTTCTTGAAGGAAATTAAAAATGCTACTCCAGTGAACACACAAATGATAAAGTGAAACAGCCTTATTGCTGAAATGGAGAAAGATTTCGTGGTCTAGTTAGAAGATTAAACCAGTCACAACATTCCCTTAAACCAAAGCCTAAACCAGAGCAAGGTCCTAACTCTTTTCAATTCTAAGAAGGCTGCAAGAGGTGAGGAAGCTGCAGAAGAAAAATTGGAACTAGCAGAGTTTGGATCATAAGGTTTAAGGAAAGAAGCCATCTTCAAAACATAAAAGTGCAAGGTAAAGCAACAAGTGCTGATGTAGAAGCTGTAGTAAGTTATCCAGAAGATCTAGCTAAGATAATTCATTAAGGTGGCTACAGGCAGCAGATTTTCAATGTAGATGAAACAGCCTTATATTGAAAGAAAATGCCATTTAGGACATTCATATCTAATGAGGAGAAATCAATATCTGGCTTCAAATTTTCAGAGAACAGGCTGACTCTCTTGTTATGGGCCAAGCAGCTGGTGATTTGAAGTTGAAGTCAAAGTTCATTTACCATTTTGAAAATTGTAGGCCCTTAAGAATTATGCTAAATCTACTCTGCCTGTGCTCTATAAATTGAACAACAAGGCCTAGATGACAGCATATCTCTTTACAATGTATATTTACAGCTAAATATTTTCAGCTCACCTTTGAGACCTACTGTCAGAGAAAAGAACCTTTCAAAATATTACTGCTCACTGACAAGGCACCTGATCATCCAAGAGCTCTCATGGAGATGTACAATGAGACTAATATTGTTTTCATACCTTCTAACACAACGTCCATCATGCATCGCATGGATCAAGGACTAACTACAACCTTCAAGTCTTATTATTTAAGAAATACATTTTGTTAGGCTATAGCTGTCATAGATGGTGATTTCTATGATGGATCTGGTCAAAGTGAATTGAAAACCTTCTGAAAAAACTCACCATTTTAGATACCATTAAGAACATTTGTGATTTATGGGAAAAGGTCAAAATATCCACATTAACAGAAGTTTCAAACAAATTGATTCCAGTTCTAATGGATGATTTTTAAGGAGTTTAAGACTTCAATGGAGGAAGGAACTGCACATGTGAAAATAGCAAGAGAACTCAAATTAGGAGTGGAGCTTAGGCAAAAAATATACAAATCAATTTTCACTGCAAAGTAAAGGAGCGGTTACAGTGGAGGAGTACTGGACTGAATGTCAATATTATGACATAGTATGGGTATGTTTCGTGTTTGGTAATTGCAATCATTGTTGCTTTTGTTGTGGTCATCCATTTACAATGCTTGGTGTCAGTCTATTTATCTCTTGTAAAAATAAAATACAGTGTGTGTGTGTGTGTGTGTGTGTGTGTGTGTCTGAAAATAAATAAATAAATAAATAAAAAGTAATAGAACCTAAGATTTAGAAATAAATAAATAAAATAATTTGTTTTAATGTTTAAAAAAAAAAAAAAGAAGTGGAACGTAGGGACTTCCCTGGTGGTCCAATGGTAAAGAATCCGCCTTCCAATGCAGGGGACATGGGTTCAATTCCTGGTCGGGGAGCTAAGATCCCACATGCCATGGGACAATTAAGTCTGCGCACCACAACTACTGAGCTTGCACACCTCAATGAGGGAGCCTGTGTGCCGCAAACTACAGAGCCCGTGCACTCTGGAGCCCACACCACAACTAGAGAAAATAAAACCCGCCTTCCATAACTAGAGAGAAGCCCACGTGCTACAACTAAGACCCGAAGCAGCCAAAAAAAAAAAGAAAAAAAAAGAAGTGGAGCCTAAAGATATGACTGAATTCCTGCAATCTCATGATAGAACTAATGGATGAGGAGTTGCTTCTTATGGATTAGTAAAGAAAGTGACTTCTTGAGATGGAAAGTAGTGCTGGTGCAGATGCTGTGAAGATTGTTGAAATGAAAACAAATGATTTAGAATATTGCATAAACTTAGTTGATAAAGGGGCAGCAAGTTTGAGAGGACTGACTCCAATTTTGAATGAAGTTCTATTGAGCACAAAATGTTTTCAAATAGCATTGTATGTTACAGAGAAACGAAAGAAAGAGTCAATTGATGTGCAGACTTCATTGTTGTCTTATTTTAAGAAATTGCCTCAGCCACCCTTGTCTTAAGCAACCACCACCCTGATTCATTAACAGTCATCAAAAAGGCAAGACCTCCACCAGCAAAAAGATTATGACCCACTGAAGGTTCAGATGATGATTAACATTGATTAGCAATAAAATATTTTTTAATTAAGGAAGGTACTTTTTTAACACACTTAATAGATTACATTACAGTGCAAACAAAACTTTTACATCCACTGAGAAACAAATAAATTTGTGACTTCACTTCACTGTGATTTTTGCTTTGTTGTGGTGGTCTGGAATCCAACCTGCTATACCTCTGATGTATGCCTGTAATTTAGTTAAAGATATCGAGGTAAGTTCATACTGGATTTAGGATGGGCTCTAAATCCAATGACAGATATTCTTATGACAAGAAGGATGGAAAGGGCTTATAGACACACAAAGGAAAAGGTGATGTGAAGAGAGAGACAGCAATTTGAGAGAAACCACAGGCAAGGAACAGCATGCATTGCCAGAAGCCAACAGAATCTTGTAGCGAGCCATGGAATGGATTTTTCAAGAAATCTCAAAAGTAATGGACCATAGCAACACCTTGATTTTGGACTTCTGGCTTCCATAACTGTGAAAGAATAAATTTCAATTGTTATAAACTACCAAGTTTGTGGTAATTTGTTATAGCAGCCCTAGGAATCTGATACAGAGTGTTTCTACCTGACCTTTCCCACTATTACAAATTTTATCCCACATGTCAAGGATACAGTTTGGATTTGTGCCACTGACAAAGTATTTCTATCCAATTATATATTTGAGGGACTGAAAAAATCATCAGTTGCCCCAGGATGCTGTCATCCTCTTGGGAAAGAATTGAGGAAATTATTAGCATGTACACTTACTGTGATGCTACAGCGTTCTTCCTGTAAAGGACCCAGTCTCTTCATTAGTCAATGGATCAGGTCTAAAAACTCTCAGGTCTAAAAGCTTGGCAAGTGACTATGATTTGAGGGAAGCAATGGTCCTCATCCTTCTGATACTGATCCTTGAACTCTTCTGGTAGTGTAGACAGGACAATGTCCTTTTTGGTGGCCTGTTTATCTCTATCACCATATTGATAGCTTTTCATGGGTTAAGACTGCCTGGCTGCCACTCTAACCTCACTGTTCACTGTGAGCATTGTGACTGTCTGACTTCTGATGATTGAGTACCATCACCTAGTCTCTCTTATTTTTGGATTTGATTACAATTAACATTATTGAGCTCAGTTTTGTTACTGCCAACCACTTGGCCCTCAGAATATGGCCACACTGAACAATTTATAACTTCAGTAAACAATCATGTGGTAGATTTTCCAGACTTACAAGCATATAATCTTAATATAGCCACTGCTCTAAGCCTTTGGATTCCTTCTTTCACTGTTTATCATGGCACTTCCAGCATATCAGTTTTACTTCCTATGGGCCATCACTTTTTCCAAGTTTCTACAGGCATCTTAGTACTCTGTTACCACCATCTCCTGGAGTCTGAACCCAGGTATTAAATCCTATGTCCTGAGAGAGTGTTCCAAAATTTTAAATGACGCTTCCTTATACAACTTTATGTTTTACTTTCCTTAATCCTATTCTTCAGCATACAGTGCCATATATAATTTCTCAGTTCCTGCAGGTAAATATTGGATAGGTCCTCCAGTTCTTTTGAATTATACTATGTTTCCTCCCTTGGTTGATCCTTCTTATACCTGGCTTTATACAGTGTGACTTAACCCTAGTCATTGGCCTGTGGCCAAGAGGGGAGATAAGAGCAGACACTGAGAGGGACATAAGATGTTCTGTAGGGTAGAGGACCCTATATCATCCTCAAACAATGGAGAAGTGCTATCCCTTCACAGAGAGGAGTGGGCTCAGGGGAATCTAGGAATTCAAGATTTTCACATACATTAACTACTTCTCTGATGTCTTGGCATTCTTTTCTTTCTCAACCAGGGTCCTGCTCTTCAAAAAAGTTCAAACTACATTGGGAATTTAAGTAGAACTGGAAATGTTTTATTTTAAAATAAAACTGATTTTTCTTTTTTTCTTTTTTTGCCTTTTGCAAGAGATGAGAATCACTTTATATTCTGATAAGGAGGCTCCTCTGGCTTTCTCACTTAGTCTTAATATGATGGTCTAAAATTTTCATTCGATCATATTTTCCAAAGCACTAATTCTGCCGAAAGAAACATGTACCTTCATTTTCCTCATAATTTCTGCTTTTTCCATATTTATCAAATAAATGATATATCACAAACACTGCTACCTTCTACTGGGTTTTAAAACGGGTCATGAGGCAGGACCAAATTCAAGGCTGAAGAAGTAGCTTCACCTCTTGATGGGAGGAGTTACAAAGCAAACGTAACAATTTATATTATACTGCAGTAAGAAACTTCATTAAATATAAATAAAGTCATGAGGAAGTACATGTTTCAAACATGGTTTTAGTAAAAAATCTACTTTAAACATAAGAAAGTATGACTACTTTATGTAAACTTTATGTTTGTTTGCCTTACAAATCAAACATTTCTATGGGCTCACACCTGATGTTCCTGCAGCTTTCAGAATGATATCTCTTCTCCAGATTCAAATTTTTCTATTATTGTATCTGTGCTATTTCTCTATTAGGAAGGAAAATTGCTTAGTTATGGATGAGCTGTCTCTGGGCATTGTCTGTTATTACTCCTTCCTTCTCGATGGATTAAAATTCATTTGCTAAAGAAAACTAAAACTTTGGGGATTAACATTAGAATTATTATTATCAAGTATCTATTTTATGATTCTACGATTACTGCCAATAGGCTTTTACAACCAAGTCAGTTCTCCAGCCTAACTTTCCAGATTTTTTATGTCATTTCTTGAACAGGCACCCATCACAGCATTGTTGATTTAGTCTATGGATAGAAGCTGACAAAGGAGATATTTTGACCAAGATATAATATATAAAATTGCTAATTTTTAGCTTTTTGCTGTTGAATCTCCCTTTTACCCATTCCTACTTGCTTAGTAATATTTTTCAGTTTTTCCAATACTTATATTTTTTCTTGAAACCAGAGACACAAATTTAGATATGGGAAAACATTTGATAGATTAAATCATGCTATACTTCTTCATGGACTTGTTCTTTCCAGGCAGTTATCAAGCAAACTTTTATTTATATTAAATTGCAATAATCAATACATTTCAGGAAGTTCCAACTTACCTAGAAAGAAAAATATAAATGACATGGAGATGGAGGTGAAAGACATCATTTCATTTAGTGCATCTCCTTCATCACTCACCTTACTGATCATGGATTAACCAGGAATTTAGTCCTGCAATAACCTTTATTCTATAAAATATACATAGGAGGATGAGTCTTTTCGCTATGGAAGGGAAGACTTGTTGATTCCTGGTGAGATCTGCATCATTAGGGAGGGCTCTTAAGCCACTGGGGTTTCTCTGCTTGCCTTTCTTTACACCCCAAAAGGAAATTCACCTTCCCATGTGTAACCTGTTTATTCTCTGGTGGCTGACTGGGTGCAACTGGAGACCAAATTGAGACAAATGTGAGTGATGCAAATTCTTTATGCTGCACTTCCATACTTAGCATGGAAGAAATTATAATCTTTAGAAATCAATTTCTCATTTAACCATTTATATCAGCCTTGGGGCATTTCTTCATTCTCAGTGAGCATGATGAAGTAGCAGTTTTATATCAATAAAGGAAGAAAGGTCTAATTTGTTCCAAACTCTCCATGAGTTTTAGGATCATCACTATCGCTACCTGCATGATGAGATTTTATGTCTAGGAGTCCTGGAAAGGAGACAGGATCTAAAATGAAGCATGTTAACCAGGGCAAATGATCTAAGATGTGGGGAGGTTTCCCTCTGTAGAAGAATCATGATTTTACCACCTGACAAATGCTTTAAGGGTGAAAAATAGGTGCCTGCATTTCATGGTGTCATGTTGACTTCTGATATCATATAGGAGTGGTTTACATATGAAGATATAAAAAGGTCATCTCTGTGGGAAATTAATGGAGGAATTGAGAGTGAGACATTAGAGCCAGAATCTAGAACCATGGTAGAATTGGAATGGGATTCATAAGCAAAGAACCTGCAGAGGAAATGAAATTGAGAAGCCAAGGGTAGGCAGCAATTCAATGTGCATTGCGGAACTGATGGTTCCTTGTTCCATAGGCAGCAGACTCTTCTAAGTCCCAACTGTATTGCCGTTTGAAATATCACCGTTGATATTCCCATAAATTTGGGGAGTATGGTAGATCTGAGGCTGTAGGTTAATCATTATTTTTGGTAAAATATGTAGAACATTACAGTAACAAACATTTCCCTCATCAGAAAAGAGAAGCAAGTTTGACAATCAAAACATACAACCATATGAATCACTTTTTATTTATAACAGATAGAGCTTCACTTTGTGTTCACACATATATGCATGTGCACATGTACAAAATACCTGCATATACCTATTATCATTTTCAAATAAGTCATGACACAGAAGATATTGGAGCAGGATTTCCTAACATAGCTACATATAAATTAGATGTAGTTTACAAATATTTTAAATCATACTGTTTTAACTGACTAGGAAAGCCAGAGGTCACCAAGCTCCAGAAAAAAGTCTTCTTATTGAAACTTAAACTGGAAAAATATAGCATATTAGAAAGGTTTAACCTCTGCATACCTAAAATTATTACCAGATTGTTAATATAGTTAATATAATGATGCATAGATGATATAAATAGGTAAATATTTGTGTTTAAGAAAAGCTTTGATCTCTATAAATAGAATATATTCATTTATTTGTAGGAGTAGTTCTTTTGAATAAACAGAAATTGCTAACAAGGTATCCAAATCTTGAGTTTAAACTCCTTTATATTAAATCATTTTATAAGAATGAAAAAGTGAAGAGATATCTTGACAATTAAGATTAAACTATGATTTTAAAGATTATTATAGGAAAGGACATTATCTTATTGCCAGAATAAATGATTTAGAAGTATGATAAGTTATTGTTTTGATTACATGAATTAGATCTTAAAACAAACAGCATTAGTGCTTACATTTTTTAAACTTTATACCTTAAAGTATAATAATTATTTAATTATTTCAAATCTCAAAATTAAGAAAATACGTTTTTTCTACTATATTTCTTTATAGTTAATTTGCCATTTAAGAATAAATTTATATTTACATTGTACTTATTTGTGCCACTATTCCTGTTTAAAAAAACAGATAAATGCCCGAATCATTTTCATTTGTCCTAAGATAATTTTATATTATTTTCTAAAATAATTTTATATTTGATAGACTTATGTTTGTTCTATGATAGTAACTTTCAGTCTATTTTGCTTGGGTTATAAATATCAAAGTCCATAGTAAATTATTACTGAACTTGGTTGATATGTATTATATTGAATAATTTTTTGACCTCATGGGCAAATTATTGGCAAGCATACTGAAGACAGACTTTTTGGAAATGAAAGAAAGAGACTTTTTTTTAAAATGGAGAATTTGGCAGAATTTCAAAATAAAATCATTGTCAGAACTCCCCAACATTGACCCTGTATGGTTAGAGAAGGAGAGGGAATACTCTTTTTTTTTGAGACACCTTTCTATTAAAATTCAACATGTTGTCTTCATGCTTACTGCAGATTTCAGGCTGACACTAGTTAATAAGAAGCCTAAGTACTTGTGCTTGGTATAGTGATCACAATACAGTTGATGAGAAGACCAGGGGAAGTTATGGAGTAAAAGAAAAGGAAGAAATGAGAAAACTCACCGAGTTTCTGATTATATGTAGAAATCATCCTCATAGCAGATAGTATTTCAGAGAAATGCATTTTCCCCCCAAAGAATCTGCAGTATAGTCTAAGAAGTTTGCTTATTTCCAAATGTGTTTATTGTAAGTAAAATTAATGTAGGAAAGAATTTTTTTAAAACATTAAGTTACTTTTAAAAAGTGGGTATTAAATTCCAATCATTTACTTTTGCTCCATCATACTATTAACCATGCTAACATATGATAATTAGCTAGTTTTCTGAAGCCACGAAGTGTTACAATACAAATGAAGTACTATCATTATTAATATCCAAATGAAAGACAATCTTCAAATCAAAGACAAAAAATAGTGTTTTGTATTCTAAGAGGGACAAAGTCCAGTGTGTCATATGAAAGGAAAGTGATGGTGTAAAACGTGCTTAATAGCAGAGTAGAAACCCTAACAATCTCCTGACCTTCCTGATTGGAAGGGAAGCTCTGACTAGAGAGAGTATGCTCTACACTACTTCTTGTCTAGTTTCTTTAGATAATATGCAATAATTCTTACATACTGGACCCAAAATGATGTTAGATATTTAGGAAATGTTCAATGTGATCAGTACTGAAAATAGAATTAATCATTATGTTCCTAAGGCCTCAAACAGCATCTCAATTTGTTGAGCTGAAAGCAATGAATGAAGTAAAGCACTAAGTCTTTAATGGTAGCAACTTCCATGTGTTTATTTGTTTATCCTCTCTTTTTAAAGAATAGATTATTTTAAACCTTAATTCTAAATCATGTGGCACATTTTGGGGGTGAGTCTTTGAACTTTGACTCGATAAGCTGAGGAATGGATAAGAACCCAGGAGAGTAGGAGAGGAATCTGTTCAAATCAGTGGCTGCATTAATTCTGATGGACCTTATCAAGGTTTCCAGCCCAACTGTTAAAAAAAACAAAAAACCACTACTCTTTCTTTTTCTTCTTTGCAGTTTTACCAAACTTGCAGTAACAAAACAGGCAACATTTAGTGACCAGGAATATAAAAGTTGCCACGCATGCTAGCAGGAACCCAGTCACATCCAAAGAATTGTACTGGTACCAGGTGAGGTTGTGGATGGCTGGCCGAAGGTGTTTGGCTCCTTTGTGGCGCATGATGAACTCAATCCAGAAGACTGCTCGGTCCAGGGGCTTCATAGGCTGATCGTGGTGAATTCTTGATAACTTCATAGCATTCTCTTTATAGCTAAGGATTGAATAAATATGTAGATACTCACTTGAAAAATTTGTTAAGGACATGAAATACCTAAAATTGCTATATATTATTAAAAGTATGTTACATAATTATTAATACATTTTTTTCATAAATATATCACTAAGGGTACAGAATGCACATGAAAGTTTGTTTCTTCTTGAGATATTTCTAGATAAGGTGGTCTATCAGCTGGAATTCATTGGATGTTTCATAGTCCTAGTAATGATTGGAGGTAGGGGGGAAAATAATTTCTAATTAGAAGTAGAATTTTAAAAGTTCAAAAATAGGAAGGTAGAATATGTAGGTTAAGAATACAGAATTTGATCTCATTTGCTGAGTGTGGTATTGGGAACATGATAGTGACAGGAAGCAGCATTGAGGGGTAGGTCTATGAGAAAGGAACCCCTTCCCCTTCCCCCCCAACCTTCCTCAGGTTCTGTCTGGAGTGTTAGTGTTAACAAGAAGCTAGTCTTCAACAGTAGCAAGAAAGATTTCAGTCTGTGATCTTCATGGCCCTGACATTTCAGCTGAAAACAAAAAGCTTAATGTGACCCTATGGGCGAGAAGTAGGGCCTGAGATTGAGTAGATGCTGGAAACTTTGCTTCAAGCAACAGATGGATACAAGTGCAATGGTGAGAGGGAAAAATGGCAATAACTAGAACACTAACCTTTCTAATTTTAGTCAAGGAACAGAAGACCAGTCCCTGGTTTTGGTTTAAGTTTTTGAACGGCTGACTTAGAAAAAGGATTTCCTTGGGTTTGTTTAGGAGATGAAGAAGGGAGGTTATTCTCCCACACTGAAGTGCAGTCACCATTGATGGAGAATACAGAACATTAAATTATAGAAAATAGTGGAACAGCATGTAGAAAGTTCTGAGGAAGATAATTGTGGCTAAAAAAAAATAAAATTATACAAAGTCCTGTTGCTCTTTGGTTAAAAAAAAAAAAAACACAACATACTACAGGCCTTTCTTAATACGCAAGAATTTAAGGAGTAAATACCTCTGGACACATCTCAGGAAAACAAGGAAACAACAACAACAAAAGCTCCAAGACACAGAAACAAAATATTTGTCAGATAAAAAAATAATAAAAATAGGGCTTCCCTGGTGGCGCAGTGGTTGAGAGTCCGCCTGCCGATGCAGGGGACACGGGTTCGTGCCCCGGTCCGGGAAGATCCCACGTGCCGCGGAGCGGCTAGGCGCGTGAGCCATGGCCGCTGAGCCTGCGCTTCCGGAGCCTGTGCTCCGCAACGGGAGAGGCCACAACAGTGAGAGGACCGCGTACCGCAAAACAAAACAAAACAAAACAAAACAAAATCGTTCAGGAATAGAAATACTGTAGTAAAACGCGAATTACATCAAGTCCATATAAACACCAAACTAATGCTGAACAATGTTGGAAATGTGGTCATGGACAAAATGTGTATGTTTTAAGCTTTGATAATGTTGTAATGATAATACAGCTAACAGAAATTAACATGTGATGTTTAAGAGACATGGACTGGAAGTTGAGAATTGACTTCAAGTAAAAGTCATTCTATACTGACCAAAATTGGAAACATTTACAAAATAATTATTCTAATCTCTAATGTCAAAATTTGTTCATAGGTTTATATGAAATTTTTAGTAAGAATTTATCTGATATTAAAGAAATATTTATCCAAACCTGGCAATACTTTTAATATTAATGTTTTTTCCTCACAGAATATATTTATTTGATTTTTATGAGAAAGAATGACATAATAAATATAATCATTCATCATTAGGAATTTATTTATTTATCTACGATCACAGCTAATCTTCATGTTGTACACAGTTCCCCACAATTTATTCACTGAAGTACGTTTCAATTTACTGAAAGTTTGTAATTTTGTATAACATCTCTTCATTCCTCCAACTCCTAGCTCCTGGTAAACACCACTCTAGTATGTTTCTGTGCGTTTCACTTTTTATATACAAATATAAGTGCTATCATACAGTATTTTTCCTTCTCTGACTTATTTCATTTAGCATGATGCCATATTATCACAAATGGAAAGATTTCCTATTTTCTCTTTGCTGAATAATATTCCTTTATATACATATACCACATATTCTTTATCCTTACATCTACTGACAGAAACTTAGGTTGTTTTCATATTTGGCTATTGTGAACAATGCTGCAATGAACATAGGAGTGAAGATATCTCTTCCATATTCTGTTTTTATTCCCTTTAGATACATACCCAGAAGTAGGATTACTGGATAGTGTAGTAGTTCTATTTTTAATCTTTTGAGGAGCCTCCATACTTCTTTTTTACAGTCACTGCACCATTTGCATTCCCACCAAGAGTGCACTAGAGTTCCCCTTTCTTCATATACTCACCAACACTTGTTATAACTTGTCTTTTTTTAAAAAATAGATATTTACTGGAGTATAATTGCTTCACAATACTATGTTAGTTTCTGTTGTACAACAAAGTGAATCAGCCATATGCATACATATATCCCCATATCCCCTCCCTCTTGAACCTCCCTCCCACTCTCCCTATCCCACCCCTCTAGGTCATCGCAAAGCACCAAGCTGATCTCCCTGTGCTATGCTGCTGCTTCCTACTAGCTAATTATTTTACATTTCATAGTGTATATATGTCGCTGCTACTCTAACTTCACCCCAGCTTCCCCCTCCCCCACCGTGTTCTCAAGTTCATTCTCTATGTCTACATCTTTATTCCTGCCCTGTCACTAGGTTCATCAGTACCATTTTTAAAAAAATTCCATATATATGCATTAGCATACGGTATTTTTCTCTTTCTGACTTATTTCACTGTGTATGACAGAGTGGTCCATTCACCTCACTACAAATAACTCAATTTTGTTTCTTTTTATGGCTGAGTAATATTCCATTGTATATATGTGCCACATCTTCTTTATCCAT
>NC_041220.1:37652169-37694848 GCF_002837175.3 Physeter macrocephalus | reverse complement strand
TCTATTGCTTCATTTGCAAATATTTTTTCCCATTCTGAGGGTTGTCTTTATGATCATACACCATGATCAAGTGGGACTTATCCCAGGGATGCAAGGATTCTTCAGTATATGCAAATCAATCAATGTGATACACCATATTAACAAGTTAAGGAATAAAAACCATATGATCATCTCCATAGATGCAGAAAAAGCTTTTGTTCAATACTCATTTATGATAAATACTCTCCAGAAAATGGGCATAGAGGGAACCTACTCAACATAATAAAGGCCATATATGACAAACCCACAGCAAACATCACATCAATGGTGAAAAACTGAAAGCATTTCCTCTAAGATCAGGAACAAGACAAGGATGTCCACTCTCGCCACTCTTATTCAGCATAGTTTTGGAGGTCTTAGCCACAGAAATCAGAGAAGAAAAAGACATAAGAGGAATACAAATTGGAAAAGAAGAAGTAAAACTGCCACTATTTGCAGATGACATGATACTATATATAGAAAAGCCTATAGATGCCACCAGAAAAGTACTAGAAACTAATCAATGAATTTGGTAAGGTTGCAGGATACAAAATTAATGCACAGAAACCTCTGGCATTCCTATACTCTAACAACGAAAATCAGAAAGAGAAATTAAGGAAACAATCCCATTTACCATTGCAACAAAAAGAATAAAATAGGAAAATGACTATACTACCCAAAGCAATCTACAGATTCAATGCAATCCTTATCAAACTAATGGCATTCTTCACAGAATTAGAACAAAAATTTTTAAAATTTGTATGGAAACACAAAAGACCCTGAATAGCCAAAGCAATTTTTAGAAAGAAAAACGGAGCTGGAGGAATCAGGCTCCCAGACTTCCAACTATACTACAAAGCTACAGTAATCAAGACAGTATGGTACTGGCACAAAAACAGAAATATAGATCAATGGTACAGGATAGAAAGCCCAGAGATAGACCCGTGCACATATGGTCACCTAATATATGACAAAGGAGGCAAGAACATACAACGGAGAAAAAACAGTCTCTTCAATAAGTGGTGCTGGGAAAACTGGACAGCTACATGTAAAAGAATGAAATTAGAACACTACCTAACACCATACACAAAAATAAACTTCAAATGGATTAAAGACCAGACACTCAAATGTAAGACCAGACACTATAAAACTCTTAGAGGAAAACGTAGGAACTCCTTGACATAAACCGCAGCAAGATCTTTTTTGACTCACCTCCTAGAGTAACGAAAATAAAACCAAAAATAAACAAATGGGACCTAATGAAACTTAAAAGCTTTTGCACAGCAAAGGAAACAATAAACAAGATGAAAAGACAATATACCTTGTCTTTTGATGGTGGCCATTCTAACAGGTGTGAGGTGATACCTTATTAAGGTTTGGATTTGCATTTCCTGATACTTAGTGACATCAAACTGGTTTTCATGTACGTGTTAGCCATTTGTGTGTCTTCTTTGGACAAATATCTATTCAGTAACTCTGCTTTATAAGAGTTCTTTATATGTTTTATATATTAACCTCTTATCAGATATGTACTTTGCAAGTATTTTCTTCCATTTTGCAGGTTGCTTTTCATTTTGTGGATCATTTATTTTGCTGTGCAGAAGCTTTTAAGTTTGATGTAGTCCCACTTGTTGATTTTTGCATTTGTTCCTTGTGTTGTTGGTGTCATACCTAAAATATTGTTGGCAAAACCCTTGTCAAGGAATTTTTCCCCTTTGTTTTCTTCTGGGAGTTTCATGGTTTCAGGTTATGTTTTAGTATTTAATCCATTTCTAGTCAATGATTCTAAGTGATGGAACATAGGGGTCCAAATATCATTCTCCTGCATATGATTATCAATTTACCCCAGTACCATTTAATGAAGAGACAACCATTTTCCTATTGATTATTCTTGGCTCTTTTTTCAAATATTATTCAACTTTGTATATGAAGGTTTGTTTCAGTGCTCTCAATCCTGTCAATTGGTCTATGTGTCTATTTTTATGCCAATACCATACTTTTAAATTTACTATAGCTTTGCAGTATAGTTTGAAGTAGGAAGTGGGATGCCTTCAGCTTCATTCTTCTTTCTCAGAACTTCTTTGGCTATTTGAGATATTTTGTGGCTTCATACAAATTTAGGATTGGTTTTTCTATTTCTGTGCCCCAAAAGGCTTTAGAAGCTGTTCACTCAGTTCACTCTTCCTTTCCTGGTGAGGAACTCTTTCTAGCTGGGAAGTTCTCTGTTGGTGCTGAGCAATACTGGCCTGGGGATGGGATGATGCAGGCATAAATAAGCTGTCTTCACTGTTCTTGTGTGATTATTCCCAGAGTTTTTTTGTTCCACGTTGTTGCTAAAATTTCTTAAGTGAAATTTAGAGCTCTCCCAGAGATGTTTTTGTTCATGGATAGTGTCTAATTGTTGATCTTTGTCAGGGGACAGGGAGGCTGGGGTCTTCTATATCTCCATTTGGAGCTCTCAATTTTACTTCATTGACTTTCTCTTGAAATATTTTTAATTAAAAAGTAGCATGATCCCATTTTTATAAGATTATTTTTCTTTTCTATTTATAAATTAGCACAAGGAAATAGCTGAGGTAATATTTCTACTGGTAATTGGTTATAGCTACATGAGGAGAGTTAAGTGGGTTTTCATTTTTATTTCCTTATGTTTTTGTCATATTGCCTAAATTCTTTATAATGGTAATATCTGCAATTTTAAAGAAATAAACAATAAATACTATTAATAAAAATAATATTTAGTAATAGCTTAGTTTATTTAAACAAATTTAGTATTTCTTTGAGATTGTAAGTTGTTGCCCAGTAGTCTATTGCCCAGGTGAATCTAAATGCCTTCATAAAATTTGAAAGGTATAAGCCAATCATATTTAATGTTAGCCAGTCCCTGGTGATTATGTAAAAGTAATCAATTTAGAAGAATAAAACAATTTACTCCTTTTAAAATACTGATGCTTCTCAGAAAAGAATATATTCTATACTCACGAAGGGTTGTTAATAACTGCTTTCAAAGTGTTAAGCAGATCGGAACTTGTCATTCTTTGCAAGTCTACTTCAACAGCTGCCCCTTTGGCTTTCATACGAGCAATATTATCATGCTGATCACCAAACAGGGGAATTCCCACCATAGGGACCCCATGGTAAATAGCTTCATAGATCCCATTGGTTCCACAGTGAGTAATAAAAGCTCTGGTTTTGGGATGACCTAAAAAGAAAAAATATATATCATTATTCTATATTGTAAGAGTTTCAGAAACAGAAAATCATGACACTTGTATAAATAATTAATTCAATTATGGAGCATCTTCTATATAATTCTGTGCCATGAGGCCATATGTAAATTCCTATAAACTCTAAAGAAAGCAGCAATTTATTATTCCATGCTAAGCAGCAACTAGTGATTCCAGCAATTAAGTGATCCCATAAGCCTCTGAAAGGTTTGCACAGAGTTAAATGATGAAGAATACTTGCCTTTGGACAAGTTTTTGGGGTGAGAATACTTTAGTAAACAGGACTGAGGGATTTAAGAAAAAAATGCTTCTGTGGATGGGGAAGGGGGGTAATATGTGCAGGGTTTCAATATGAGAATGGCTAGAAAGATAGATGAGGGCAAGGTCATGAGGTTTCTGTTTAGGAAAATGGTAATTTGCCCTTTACTTTGAGTAATATGGAACCATTTATAACATTATAGTTGGTGAAATGGTTTATCAGATATTTTTCAAATAGTTATAATGAGGAAAAGAGAAGAGAGGTGGGAGAAAATGGATACAGAAAGTCAGGAGGATGCTGCAATATTGTATACAAAAGTTAATGAGAGGGCTTCCCTGGTGGCGCAGTGGTTGAGAGTCCGCCTGCCGATGCAGGGGACACGGGTTCGAACCCCGGTCCGGGAAGATCCCACATGCCGTGGAGCGGCTAGGCCCGTGAGCCATGGCCGCTGAGCCTGTGCGTCCGGAGCCTGTGCTCCGCAACAGGAGAGGCCACAACAGTGAGAGGCCCGCGTACCGCAAAAAAAAAAAAAAAAAAAAAAATTAATGAGAGCCTGATCTAAAGGTACTTTCCTTGACTCTGATTCTGAGGAGGGAGAGATTGTATCATAAATGGGAGAATTATAAATTCCATATTTATGTTAGAACTTAACAAAGATTCTATCCTTGACCAAAGTCTAGTCAAACTCCTCTGAACTCTCTTCTCAACTAGGCCCTGATTTGGGGGTTTATTTGTTTATCTCTGCATTGCCCAATTTTAGCAAGCATCCTACTAAGTCAGTTTAGCTAGACTCTTCCAGCCTGATATCTGATCACCCTATGTAGCTGTTGCCTCATACTTCACCATCCCCCATGATGTTTGCCTTCAGCAAGAATCTGATTCAGTCAGTTTTGCCAGGGTACCCCGTTGCCCCTGAGGTTTCCTTAGTAATCTCAGTTTTGCCAGGGTACCCCGTTGCCCCTGAGGTTTCCTTAGTAATCTTCCATCCAGTGACACCCCCCACTCTGAACTTTGCCTACAAATTTCCCACTTTTCCTTTTTGCACTCAGAGTTGAGCCCAATCTCTCTGACTTACTGTAGAAGTCCATTGCAGTAGTAGCTATACTTATCATGATGGTTTTGAATAATGTGTGCCTTACAGTCTTTAACAAGTGCCGTTTATAATTTTTTCTTTCACAAGCTCCACAAGAAATGTGAAGAAGACATCAAGGGTTTTTTGTTGTTGTTTATTCCTTATTTTGAATAGAAATTTGTTGGATTTATTTGTTACTGAGTAATCGTTCAGATTATCCCTCATTCACTTCCATTTAATTTTGCTTCTCTTTGGTCTTACCAAGAAGATCATTCTGTGGAATCCACTCATATAGTCGGGTATTGGCTCCTAAAGTTTCTGGTTTCTTTCCTGTGTGTCTCCATAGGACCTGTTGAGATAAATGCCTTTACTCTAGAAAATTTTTAGAAGCACATCCTATCAGAAGGAAGCAACTGACTTAGAATTAATCTGGTTCGGTGCCTCCAGGTAATACACAAGCAAACTGAGGCCTGAAGTGATTAAGTAATGAATGTTTTTAAATCATTGACGCTATAACCATGTTTACAAATGCTTGCAATAATCCTAATCGATAAGCTATCATCATCAGGTTAATTCTCACTTAGGAGATGAAGAAAAAAGATAACCTGTACCTGAAACAATTACATAGTGGTGTTACTAAGCCATTCTGGTAAAGGGGATTTTTGAAACAGTTTTCAGAGGCAAAGGGGAGAGATGTTATTTACCTCACTAAGAAACTGTTAGTGCTTTGACCTTTGTTTTATATATATATATGTATGTGTGTGTGTATATATATATATGTATATACACACATTAATATAGAATCAAGCATTGCCTTTTTAAATTATAGTAAAATATACATAATGATATTTATCATTTTAAAGTATTGTAAGTATAGAATTTGGTGGCATTAAATACATCTATAATGTTTGTAACCATAAGCACTATCTATATCCCAGATATTTTCATCTACCCTAACATAGACTCTGTACCATTCAGCAATAACTCCCTATTTCCTCCACTCCCTAGCCCCTGGTAAATTACATTCTACTTCCTGTCTCTTTGAATTTGACTACTCTAGACATCTGATATAAGTGGAATCATACAGTATTTGCCCTTTTCCCACTTAGCATTATTTCACTTAGCATTGTCTTCAAGGTCATGCATGTTGTACCATGCCAGAGTTTCCTTTCTTTTTAAGGCTGAATAATATCTGTTTTGTGTGTATATCACATTTTCTTTATCCACTCATTTACTATTGTGAATAATGTTGCTGTGAACATTGGTGTGCAAGTATTTGTTTGAGCCCCTGATTCCAATTCTTTTGGCTCTATAGCCAGGATTAGAATTATTGGGTTATATGATAGCTCCGTGTTTAATTTTCTGAGGAACCACAAAAATGTTTTCCAGAGAAGATGCAAGATTTTGCTCTCCTACTAGCAATGCAGGAGGTCTCATTTCTCCATTAACACTTGTATTTTCTTTTTTTAAAAAAATAATAGCTGTCCTATTGAAGTGGTATCTCTTTGTTCTTTGATTTGCATTTCCCTAATGATTAACGATGCTGAGCATCTTTTCATATACTTTTTGACCACTTGTTTATCTTCTTTGGAGAAATGTCTATTCAAGTACTTTCCCCTTTTTCAATTGGGATTTGTTCCTGTTGTTGAGTTGTAGGAGTTTTTTATGTATTGTGCATGTTAATTCCTTGTCAGCGATATGATTTGCAAAGATTTTCTCCCAACCTGTACATTGTATTTTACTTTCTTGATATCTTCTGATGCACAAAAGTTCTGCATTTGATGTAGTCCAATTTATTTATTTATTTTTTAACTTTTTTTTGCTTGTGCTTTGGTGTTATATCTATGAAATCCTGACATAATCCAATGTGATAAAGTTTTCCCTGAGAATTTTCTTGGGAAAGTGTTACAGTTTTACTTCTAAAGTTTGTCTCTGATCCATTTTCAGTTAATTTTTGCATATGGTGTAGGGTAAGGATCCAACTTCAGTCTTTTGCATGTGGATATCAAGATTTTTTCAGCATTATTTGTTGAGAAGAGACTGTCCTTTCCCCAATTGAATGGTCTTGCACTCCTGCTGAAAATCAATTGACCATATACGTGAGGATTAATTTCTGCATATTCTTCTGTTCCATTGGGTTATATGCCTGTCCTTCTTACAGTACAACAGTGTTAATTTACTGTAGGTTTTATAGCATATTTCTAATTTCAATGTTTGAAAATGTGACTCCTTTAACTTTGTTGTTTTTCAAGATTTTTTTGTCTGATTGTAGTTCTTATAGTTCCATGTGAGGTTGAGGATTGGATTACTCATTTCTGTAAAAAAGGCTGTTAGAGTTTTGATAGGCATTGCATTCATCTGTAGATTGCTTTGGATAGTGTTGACTTCTTAACCATGTTAAGCGTTCCTATCTATGAACATGGGATGACTTTCCAAGTATTTAGGTATTCTTTAATTTCTTGCAGCAATAATGTTTTGTGGTCTTCAGCAGCAAATATTTTACTTCCTTGATTAGGTTCATTCTTAAGTATTTGTTTTGTTGTTCTTGTAAATGGAATTTAAAGAATTTCATGTTCAGAGTGTTCATTGGTGTTTATATAAACAAAATTGATTTTTGTGTGTTAATCTTGTATTCTGCACTTTTGTTAAGTTTGATAATTAGTTCTAGTAGCTTTTTATGAATTCTTGAGATTTTCTATGCATAAGATCATGTCATCTGCAAATACACATTGTTTTACCTCTCTCTTTCCAATTTGGATACCTTTCATTTCTTTTTCCTGTATAATCCCCATGTGAAAACTTCTAGTATAAGGTTATATAACAGCAGTGAAACAATACATCATTGTATTGTTCCTGATCTCAGTTTCCACCATTGAGTATGATATTAGCTGTGGGCTTTTCAGAAATACCCTGTATCATATTGAGGGCTTTTCCCTCTATTCCTAGTTTCTTGAGAGTTTTTATCAGGAGAGAATGTTGGATTTTCTCAACTTCCTTTTCTGTGTAAGTTGAAATGGTCATTTGATAGTGTTTTTATTTTCCCCTTCATTATAATCATGTAATATTTATTTACTTTGCATAAATAGCATAAATACTATTTTACTATGGTGAATACTCTTTTCAACATTCTAGTGGATCTGATCTGCAAATATTTTCTTGAGTATTTTAAGATCTATATTTAGAAATGATCATGGTCCGTAATTTTATTCTTGTGTGATGTCTTTATCTGGTTTTTGTATGAGGGAACATCTGGCCTCATAGAGTAATTCATTGTTTCCTTGTTTCCACATTTTTGAAAAGGATTACCTTAATTATTCAATTCCTTCAACATTTGGTAGAATTTACCATTGATGTTATCTGACAGATTTTTCCTTTTTGGCAGGTCTTTGATTACTAATTCAGTCTCTTAATTTGATATAGGTCTGTTGAAGTAATCTGTTTCTTTTTTAGTCAGTGTAAGTAGAGTTTTTCAAGGCATTTATCCACTTCTTCTAGATTGTCTAATTTTTGTTGTGCAACTTTTCATAATATCCTCTTTTATCTTCCAGTTTTATGAGATATAATCGACATACAGCACTGTGTAAGTTTAATGTATACAGCATTATGATTCTACTCACATACATTATGAAATGATTCTCACAGTAGGGATAACATTAAATAAATTAAAAAAAATTTTTCTTGACATGAAAACTCTTAGGATTTACTCTCTTAACAATTTTCACATATAAAGTACAGCAGTGTTACCTAAATTTATGATGTATATTGCATCTCTAGTACTTATTTATCTTGTAACTGGAAGTTTGACCCTTTTAACCACCTTCTTCCAATTGTCCCTTCCCCAATCCCCTGACTCTGGTAACCACAAATCTGATCTGTTTTTCTGTGAGTTTGTTTGTTTCTTTTTTTGTTTTTTTTGTTTTATTTTTTTTTTGTGGTATGCGGGCCTCCCTCTGTTGTGGCCTCTCCCGTTGCGGAGCACAGGCTCCGGACGTGCAGACTCAGCGGCCATGGCTCACGGGCCCAGCTGCTCCGCGGCATGTGGGATCCTCCCAGACCAGGGCGCGAACCCGGTTCCCCTGCATCGGCAGGCGGACGCGCAACCACTGCGCCACCAGGGAAGCCCTCTTTTTTGTTTTTTAAGTAAAATTGACCTACAACACTATGATAGTATCTGTTACACAACATGGTGATTTGGTATTTCTATATGTGTCAAAATGATTATCACGATAAGTCTAGTTACAACATGTGAAGATATTACATAGTTATTGTCCATATTCCTACACTGTACTTAGCAAAATACATACATATATGTAAAATACATGATTAAGTTGCTGATCTCTTAAGATTAAATGCATTTTAAACAACCGTGTCTTTTTACTTCCCTCACCACACTTACTGTTTTTGACATCATATTTTAAATCTTTTTGTTTTGTGTATCCCTTAACTAGTTATTGTGAGTATACATGATTATATAATTTTGTCTTTTAGCCTTCCTTCTAGCTTAATACATGGCTGATTTACAGATTTTGCAGTATATTTGCCTTTACCAATGAGATTTTTCCTTTTGTAATTTTTATGTTTCTAGTTGTGGGATTTTCTTTCTCACTTAGAGAAGTCCCCTTAACTTTTCTTGTAAACGTAGTTTGGTGGTGCTGAACTCTCTTAGCTTTTGGTTGCTTGTAAAACTTTTGAACTCTCCATCAAATCTGAATGATAGCCTTACTGGGTAGAGTATTCTTGGTTGTAAGTTTTCCCCTTTCATTATTTTAAATATATCTTGCCACTCCCCTCGGGCCTGCAGTGTTTCTGCTGACTAGTCAGCTTTTAGCCTTATGGGAGTTTCCTTGTACTTAACTTGTTCCTTTTTCCTTGGGCTTTTAAAATTCTCTTTATGTTTTATTTTTGCTATTTCATTACAACGTGTCTTGGTGTGGTCTTCTTTGGGTTCATTCTATTTGGGACTGTTTCTGCTTCCTACAATTGGATGACCATTTCCTTTCCCAAGTTAGGGAAGTTTTCAGCTATTATGACTTCAAATATGTTCTCTGCCCTTTTCTTCCTCTCTTCTCCTTCTGGAACCCCTATAATGTTAATGTTAGCATGCTTGATGTTGTCACAGAGGTCTCTTAAACTGTCCTCATTACTTTTGTTTTTTAAGAGTTCACATATTCACAGGTTTAATGTTTTAACATAACTCCCTCACCAATTATTTTTGTATCAAAATTTCAACTTGGGGTCTACAAGTTATGGGTGTCTAATTTTCCAGTTCACAGTAATGCTAAAGATTTCTTTTTAAAAAAATCTTTATTGGAGTATAATTGCTTTACAATGGTGTGTTAGTTTCTGCTTTACAACAAAGTGAATTAGCTATACATATACATATATCCCCATATCGCCTCCCTCTTGCATCTCCCTATTTTATTTTATTTATTTTTTTATACAGCAGGTTCTCATTAGTTATCCAATTTATACATATTAGTGTATATATGTCAATCCCAATTCATCACACCACTTCCCTCCACCACTTTCTCTGCTTGGTGTCCATACATTTGTTCTCTACATCTGTGTCTCTATTTCTGCATACGACAGACTCTAGGTCCATACTCCTCACTACAAATAACTCAATTTCATTTCTTTTTATGTATATATGTGCCACATCTTCTTTATCCATTCATCTGTCGATGGACACGGTTCCACATTTATGCGTTAATATACAACATTAGTTTTTCTCTTTCTGACTCACTTCACTCTGTATGACAGAATCTAGGTCCATCCACCTCACTACAAATAACTCAATTTCTTTACTTTTTATGGCTGAGTAATATTCCATTGTATATGTGTACAACATCTTCTTTATCCATTCATCTGTCGATGGGCATTTAGGTTGCTTCCATGACCTGGCTATTGTAAATAGTGCTGCAATGAACATTGGGGTGCATGTATCTTTTTGAATTATGGTTTCCTTTGGGTATATACCCAGTAGTGGGATTGCTGGGTCATATGGTAGTTCTATTTTTAGTTTTTTAAGGAACCTCCATACTGTTCTCCATAGTGCCTGTATCAATTTACATTCTCACAAACAGTGCAAGAGGGTTCCCTTTTCTCCACACCCTCTCCAGCATTTATTGTTTGTAGATTTTTTGATGATGGTCATTCTGACCTGTGTGAGGTGACATCTCATTGTAGTTCTCATTTGCATTTCTCTAATGATTAGAGATGTTGATGTTGAGCATCCTTTCATGTGTTTGTTGGCCATCTGTATATCTTCTTTGGAGAAATGTCTACTTAGGTCTTCTGCCCATTTTTGGATTGGGTTGCTTGTTTTTTTGATATTGAGTTGCATGAGCTGCTTGTAAATTTTGGAGATTAATCCTTTGTCAGTTTCTTCAAATGCAAATATATTCTTCCAGACTGAGGGTTGTCTTTTCATCTTGTTTATGGTTTCCTTTGCTGTGCAAAAGCTTTTCAGTTTCATTAGTTCCCATTTGTTTATTTTTGTTTTTATTTCCATTTTTCGAGGAGGTGGGTCAAAAAGGATCTTGCTGTGATTTATGTCATAGAGTGCTGTGCCTATGTCTTCCTCTAAGAGTTTTACAGTGTCTGGCCTTACATTTAGGTCTTTAATTCATTTAGAGTTTATTTTTCTGTATGGTGTTAGGTAGTGTTCTAATTTCATTCTTTTACATGTAGCTGTCCAGTTTTCCCAGCACCACTTATTGAAGAGTCTGTCTTTCCCCCATTGTATGTTCTTACCTCTTTTATCAAAGATAAGGTGACCATGTGTGCGTGGGTTTACCTCTGGGCTTTCTATCCTGTTCCATTCATCTATACTTCTGTTTTTGTGCCAGTACCATACTGTCTTGATTACTGTAGCTTTGTAGTATAGTCTAAAGCCCAGGAGCCTGATTTCTCCAGCTCTGTTTTTCTTTCACAAGATTGCTTTACCTATTCAGGGTCTTTTGTGCTTCCATACAAATTGTGAAAGTTTTTGTTCTAGTTCTGTGAAAAATGCCATTGATAGCTCGATAGGGATTTCGTTGAATCTATAGATTGCTTTGTCTAGTATAGTCATTTTCACAATGTTGATTCTTCCAATCCAAGAACATGGTATATCTCTCCATCTTTTTTTTTTTTTTTCTGTTCAGCTTCAGTGTTTTCCAGTACTTTATCTTTCAGCTCACTGCTCTATTTCTCTGTATCATCTAATCTGCTATTGATTCCTTCTAGTGTATTTTCATTTCATTTTTTTATATTATTCATCTCCATTTTATTCTTCTTTATATTTTCTAACTCTTTGTTAAAAACTTCTAACTTCTCACTCCGTTCATCTAATCTTCTCCTGAGTTCTTTGAACATCTTTACAGTCATTACATTGAACTCTGTATCAAGTAGATTGTAATATTCACTTCACTTACTTCTTTTTTTAGGGTTGAATACTGTTGCTTCATTTGGAAGACATTCCTCTGTCACTTTATTTCATCTAATTTGCTGATTTTTTTTTAATATATCTGGTAGGTTGGTTACATTGCCTGACATTGGAGAAGTGACCTTTTGCAAGAGACATCCTATGTGTCCAAGCACTGCATTCTCCTCTAGTAATGAGAGCTATATGCAGTAGGGCAGCTCCAATTTGGGCTTCATGGGATCTTCTGTTCTGTGTGTTGACTACTTTGAGCCATTGGCTCTTCTGAAAGTAATCCCCACTCACCTTCAAAGCCAGTGTTCTGGAGGCTTGGCTCCTGGTGCAGGAGATGTGTGCTGGGGAGCCCAATGTTTGGCTAAAACTGTTCACACCTTGGAAATAACCTCTGCTAACTTGTTCACTTGGAAGTACGAATCTTTTTTTTTTTTATAGATGACTTTTGTTTTATTTTATTTTAATTTTTATTGGGGTATATTTGATTTACAATGTTGTGTTAGTTTCATGTGTACAGCAAAGTAAATCTGTTATGCATATACATATATCCATTCTTCTTTAGATTCTTTTTTCATATAGGCCATTACAGAGTATTGAGTAGAGTTCCATGTGTTATGCAGTAAGTCCTTATTAGTTATCTATTTTATATATAGTAGTGTGTATGTGTCTCAGTCTTCCAATTTATCCCTCCCCCACACTTACCCCGCTGTAACCATAAGTTTATTTTCTACATCTGTAACTCTATTTTGGTTTTGTATTGGGTGGCCAAAAAGTTCTTTTGGGTTTTTCCATAACATTGTATGAAAAACCCAAAAGAACTTTTTGGCCAAGCCAATAGATAAGGTCACTTGAAGCCTTTTTTTAGATTCCACATGTAAGCGATATCATATGATATTTGTCTTTCTCTGTCTGACTCACTTCACTCAGTATGCCAATCTCCAGGTCCAACCAAGTTGCTGCAAATGGCATTATTTTGTTCTTTTTTTGTGTGTGTGTGGTACATGGGCCTCTCACTGTTGTGGCCTCTCCCGTTGCGGAGCACAGGCTCCGGACGCACAGGCTCAGAGGCCATGGCTCACAGGCCCAGCCACTCTGCGGCATGTGGGATCTTCCCGGATCAGGGCACGAACCCGTGTCCCCTGCATCAGCAGGCGGATTCTCAATCACTGCGCCACCAGGGAAGCCCTCTTCATTTTTTGGTTCTTTGTTCTTTTCTCTTAACTATACTGCTTCTCCATCACTCCTATCTGGCTCATTGTGGTTCCTTCTTTATATCTTTAGTTGTAGAAGATCTTTTCTGCTCGTCTTCTTTTTCTCATGTTGCTCTGCAAATCAGAGCTATTTCTGTGTGCCTGTGAGAAGAGGTGAGCTTGGGGTTTTCCTACTCTTCCATCTTGGCCACACCTCTATCATATCCTCTGATAATATTTTTATCTCTGTACAGCCATTAGCAATCTCCTTAGGTTCATTTCTGATTTTAATTATTTGCATATACTCGATTTTTCCTCTTTGCGAATCTAGCTAAAGTTTTGATAATTTCCCTGACTTTTTCAGAGAACCAGCCTTTGGTTTTATTGATTTTCTCTGTTTTTTGTTTGTTTGTTTTGTTTATCTCTGCTCTAGTCTTTATTAGTTCTTTCCTTCTGCTAGCTTTTGGTTTAGTTTGTCCTCTTTTTATAGTCCTTTAAAATATAAGATTAGGTAATTGATTTTAGATCATTATTCTTTTTCAATGTAGGCACTTGCAGCTATAAATTTCTCTCTGAACTCTGCTTTCTCTGCATCTCTTGCTTTGGTCTCTTGTGTTTTCATTCATTTAAACAAATATTTTCAGATTGCTTTTGTAACTTATTCTTTGACTTATTGAGGGTTAACTGCAATAGCATAAAAAACATGTGCTCCTTTATAGATCCATCCAGCTCTTTCTAGAATTGATGACATAAATTACATATGTATACATCTGTTCCTAATTACATAGATCAATAATTGTTTTTATAAATTTTTATCATTGAGAAAAATCTTTTAAAAAATGGAGTTACAACCAAAATAACAATAATACTAGTTTTTATTACTGCCTTTACTGCAATTTTACCTCACTGCAGATATTTATTTCTTCTTATGGTTTTGTGTTACTGTTTAGCAACCTTTCATTTCAACCAGAAGTATTCCCTTTTGCATTTTTTACAGGGAAAGTCTAGTGTTAATGATGTCCCTCAACTTTTGTTTATCTGGGAATGTCTTAATTACTACTCTTTAAAAAAATTTTTTTAATGCCACACTGTGTGGTATGTGGGATCTTAGTTCCCCACCAGGGATCGAACCCATGCCCCTTGCATTGGGAGGGTGGAGTCTTAAATACTGGACCACCAAGGGAGTCCCTACTTCATTTTTGAAGGACATTTTGCCTGATATAAAACTCTCAGTTAACAATTTTGTCTTTCAGCACTTTGAATTTATCAATCCACTGCCTTTTGGCCTCCAGTGTTTCTGATGAGAAATTGGCTGTCACTTTATTGAAGATATCTTTTAGGTGATGAATCCCTTCTCTTGTTTCTTTCAATAGTCACTCATTATCTTTGGTTTTCACCAACTTGAATATAATGTGTCTTGGTGTAGGTATCTTTGAGTTTATCCAACTTGAAGTTCACTAAGCTTCTTGGATTTGTAAATTTATGTATTTTATTAAATTGGGACTATGTTAAGCCATTATTTCTTTAAATATTCTTTCTGCCCATTCTGCCCATTTCTCTCTTTCTGGGACTCCCACAATGTGTATGCTCATTCACAGGATGGTGTCCCACAAGTCCCTTAGGCTTTGTTCATTTTTCTTCATTCTTTTTTCTTCCTTGAACTTGATAATTTCAAATAACCTTTCTTCAAGTTTGCTGATGCTTTTGCCTGCTCATGTCTGATTTTGAACCCCTGAGGTGAACTTTTCATTATAGTTATTGTAATTTTTAACCTCTGAAATTTCTTTTTGATCCCTTTTAAGAATAATTTCTTTCTCATTGTCAATATTTCCTTTTGTTCCTCCATCATTTTCTTCTCTTTATCATTGTCTTCCTTTAGTTCTTTGTGCATCTTTAAAAATGTGGTTTTAAAGGCTTTTTCTAGTAATTCCAAAATCCAGGCTCCCTCAGGAATGGTTTCTCTCAGTTTATTTTGTTCCTTTGATTGGGCCATACTTTCATCTATCTTTGTATGTCTTGTAATATTTTTCGAGTATTGTACATTTGCTTTTTATAATGTTCTATCTTCAGAAATCAGATTTGCCCCTTTGTTAGAGTTTGATTTTGTTGTTGCTGTTGTTGAAGTGTATCTCTTTGCTAGAAATCAGGCTGAGGTTAAAGCTTTAGGTCTTCTCAGGTATTTTATGAGCCAGTATTTTTCCCTGGACATGCACATAATTTTCTAAATTCCACTGTTTGTGAGGTTGTTTTTTAATGGTCTAATTCTTTAACGCCTGGCTCCCAAATGGAGAAAAAAGTAAAAAGAAAAAAAAAAGAAGCTTATCCTTTAAAACCCCTGGAAGTTGCTTCTTCTAATGAATGTTGAAACAACTGTGCCCAGCTTCTGTGCATATACCTCAATGATCATGGGCAGTAATCAGCAATTAGAATGCAGAACCACAGTATTTGGAGGTTAAGTTCGTTATTGTCTACCGGTTCCACCAAATTACACCAGGAATGCAGGCATGCTGGCTGCCATGGGACAGAGTGATGAAGACTTTGAAGCTGCTGCTATTCTAAAGGGATGACATTGACAAAAATTAACCACAGTTACCACTCAGTTTTTCCACTGTGAGTTGCAAGTGCTCAGTTAGAGTCCAGAGTTCCAATATAGTTACTTCAGAAAGTTTTTGCTAGTACAATTTTGTTCAGGTAGAGAGACAGGTCTTGGTGCTTCCTAGTCTACCCTGGTTTCACCCCTAAAGATTGTATTTTAGTGCAATTGAAAGTTTAATATTTTTATGAAGATGGAATTTAGATTAAATATTTAAATGGGTGCTGCTTCCACAAAACAATTATTGAAAGTAATTTGGTTATGAATACAATAATTATTGTGAGCATGTGTAACTTAAAGTTACATGCAATTTTCTATTTTAACTAAATGTAGGGGAAAAAAGTGTTCATGTTAGTTTAAAAACAATGCCACTCAGTTATAACCTAGAATGGTATAAATTAAAAAATATAATTTGGGGGAACTTCAAGGAGTGAACTGCATAAATCTTGTACTGGATTATTAAAGATTTTAACTGTTTAAAATGAAGAGTATCTATTTAGGAGTATTCCAGGAATCTAAGTTGTTAGTTCCAGGCTCAACCATGGCCTGGTACAAATCCATTAACTATAAGGAAATATAGTCCCAAGGCATCCAGTGAATTAAGGCTGTATTTTTGAATATCTATTCCTTTATTCTCCATCAAGGTAGTTGTAACTTGTGTATATGCCTCAGAATAAAAAATGAACAACAAACCAAAAAAAACCCCAATAAACACCAAAAAACAATGTTAGATTACATGGAAGCCTTAAAACCTAGGCACAAAGCTGACTGATTGTTTGACAGTAGTGAATGATTAAGTTTTAGGTCATTATTTAAAGAAAATTCTGCAATATGTCTTCCTGTTAGTAATGCCAGGTTTAAAGCAAGATAAGAATCAAATATCCTGTTTCACCATTTAATATTTTTTCTTTACAGTTCAGTTAAATTGACACTAACAATACCAATAACTTTTTCTACATTTTTAAGCACACTATTAAGGACATCTTCATGGAATTTAAAGAAGTTGTCTCTGAAAAAGTAAGATTATCTGACCTTCTGAGGAATCTGGGCAAGGGCTGATGCAATCACATTAGACTTTTCTTCTGTGAGGTTTTTGATCATTGACCCCAGAGTAAACACCACAACTCCATCTTTTCCAGAGCTTTGAACAAACTCTTCTAACTCCTGTGAGGGAAATAGTCTTTGTTATGTGAAAGTTGATAGTTACAAGAATGTCACACACTTTTCTCAATATGTCTGAATTCTTAGAACACTTCTGGTTTTTCATATGTTAACCATTTCAGTGTACAAAATATGACCTGAAATCACTGGTTATTAAGCAAATTAAAAATGATTTAAATTGGAGGTTCCCTTCAGCATGATAGAGGGGAGTGTGTGTGTGTGTGTTTACATATTATTGACTACATGTTATCTTCTCCCTATTACAGAGCTCTTTACATGTATGATTTAACTTAGATATATGGGAATCTTAAGAGATATGTATACATTTACAGATGAGAAAGCTATCTCAGTAAGATTAAGTAATTTGTCCAAGTCTACGCAGCAGTAGCTGGCAGAGCCAAATTTCTAGTTTAAGTTAAATGGTTCTGGTGCTTCACTTTATATTTAGCCTTGGATGCTAATAAGATTATCATTCATTTTTCTGCTGAATCACAGTCAGTATAATGACATACTTTTGGTATATTTACTTTTTTCTGTTTTCTAAATTTCAATTTTCTTTTATTTTGGTTATATTTTCTCTTCGTATAAGCTTCCACAAACACATTTAGAAATGAGGTAGACATATAAATTCCTGACCACATAAGACATGCAGAAAGAACTATAATGAATACTCTGAGGTTAACAGTATATAATAGAAATATATGGTTTTCCATTAAAAATAAAAATATCATATCTAATTATGATGAAGTAAAAAGAAATCTTTTCATCCTATGTTGAACTAGTAACAAAACTAATTCAACCAAATAAGAGAAGATAAAAATGTGTAAGACTTGGGCTTCCCTGGTGGCGCAGTGGTTGAAAGTCCGCCTGCCAATGCAGGGGACAGGGGTTCATGCCCCAGTCTGGGAAGATCCCACATGTGGCGGAGCGGCTGGGCCCATGAGCCATGGCTGCTGAGCCTGTGCGTCCGGAGCCTGTGCTCCGTGACGTGAGAGGCCCGTGTACTGAAAAAAAAAAAAGTGTAAGACTTAAAGTGGAAAGACAAGGAAGAAATTTATGTTAAGGAATTAACTCACATGATTATGGAGTTTGGAAAGTTTAATCTGCAGAATAGGCCATGAGGCTGGAGACTCAGAGAAGAGCCGTTGCTCTAGTTCAAGTCTGAAGGCTGTCTACTGGCAGAATTCTTTTTTTGGTTGCGAGAGTTCAGTCTTTTATTCTATTCAGGTCTTCAACTAATTGGATGAGCCTCAGCCACATAATGGAGGGCAATTTGTTTACTCAAGGTCCACATATTTAAATGTTAATGTCATCCAAAAATACCCTCACAGAAACTTCCAGAGTGATGTTTGGCTAAATACCTGGGTACCTGGCCCAGGTAAATTGATGTATAAAATTAACTGTTACACTGTATTTATAGATGGATTGATATAATATGTAAAGCTATCAATCACTTAAAATTTATTTTCAATTATATCATCATATTCTTCAGATACTAGGAAATATTTTAAAAATTATATAAAAATACATTTTCATAAATAATGAATGAACTTTGAAAAAGAAAAAGGAGTACTGGAGACTATTTCAATCTGATAATAATACACAATACAAAATGAAATCTACTGACCTGCTAACAAAGTGAACAACAGAATAAAGTAGTGAGGCCAGAAAGAGAGCCATGAGTATGTGAAAGCCTCCTGTATGATAAGATGATATAATTCATTGGGATAATCAGTGAGAAAATATCACACTGAGTGGATGGTTTATTAACTGGTGGTACAATAATTTATTCATTATTCAGACAAAAAAAGGGAGATGAATATTTACCTCCTACCATGTATTAATTTTAAAAATCTGAATGGATTAAATATATCATGTTAAAATATAATCTTATACATTTAAAAATAAAATATAGGAGAATGTCTTTTCAACCTTGGTAAAGAGAAAAATATTTTAAACGAGATTTTTAAAAGTACAAATCATAATGTATAAAAAGATGGATTTGATTACATGTAATTTGGTACTTTTATGTTTAAAAAAGGTAATTAGAGAAAATATTAACAAATATATGGAGTCATAGGAGGAGATATTTGCAATGGCTAGATCAAGGATTAATACTTAGATATTCTAAATTATGCAAAGAATTGATATTACTTGAAAAAAAAAGATTATCCGAAAAATGTACTAAATATATGAGTTTCACAAAGGGAAAATAAGAATAACTGATAAGTTTCTGAAACAATGTTCAACTTTGCTATAAATGGAGATTACAAATAAAATTCATCAGTGTGATATCACTTTACCTCTATGAAACTAACCTATATTAGAAAATAGAATAGTAATCAAGGTCTAGATAAGATGTGGAAGATGTAACCCCCTAAGCATTCCTGATGAAACAATACATTTTTATAGATATTCAGTGAAGTTAAATGCAGAAAAAAATTAAGTATGCCTGTGACCCATGACACTATCATACCACTATTGGATATAATTCTCAAATATATGCATAGGGTTGCAATTTTTCCTCCCAAAATTCTTCGTTGTATGATAGATATGGGGACACCAAATTGTCCTTTGTGGGGAATAAATACATATACCAAAATTCTCTGCTACAGTCAGAATGAATGAAATGGATTTACAAATAGAAACTTGGATACATATGAAAAAAATTATATAGACTAATAAGAATGAGAAAATGTGAATTATAGCATAACATCATTTATATAATTAGACAACTCAAATCATTTCTACATATAGTTTAAGGATCCACAGTTACCTGTTTAAATTTAAATAGGATGATAAATATTAAATGCATTTGACTGGGTGCCCACTGGTTGTGGGGTAATGGAAGAGAAGAAGATTAAGAAAAAATGTAAGAAAAATCAATCAAAAGAGATGTTTGCCATGGGCTGATTATGGAGTGGAATGAACTGAGAGTATGATTAATACATTCTGTTGCCCCGAGATGCAAGAAAAAAAAAGAAAAACAAATTCTGTAATTCCACAAACTTATGTTGTGGCATTCAAAATCAAACTGACATTTTTATCATGTTGTACTGCGAGGGAAATTTTTCACTCCTCTCCCCCACATTTTCCTATGTCTTCCTTACAAGAAGGAGATGAAAGTCTGAGTCTTACTGCAGATCCCTAGTTGGGTCACATTCACTAGAGGATTGTTGTGCTGAGAGTTATGAGAACACACATACATGATTAACTGTGATTCTCCCTCTACTTCTTCAGTAGATGGGGCTAAATTTTAAGAAGAAAAGACCCTGTTCCAAAGATACTGGCACAGAAACAGAAATATAGATCAATGGAACAAGATATAAAGCCCAGAGATAAACCCATGCACCTATGGTCAACTAATCTATGACATAGGAGGCAAGAATATACAATGGAGAAAAGACAGCCTCTTCAATAAGTGGTGCTGGGAAGAGACATAAATTACAGCAAGATCTTTTTGACCCACCTTTTAGAGTAATGGAAATAAAAACAAAAATAAACAAATGGGACCTAATGAAACTTAAAAGCTTTTGCTCAGCAAGGGAAACCATAAAAAGGCAAAAAGACAACCCTCACAATGGAAGAAAATATTTGCAAATGAATCAACAAAGGATTAATCACCAAAATATACAAGCAGCTCACGCAGCTCAATATCAAAAAACCAAACAACCCAATCCAAAAATGGGCAGAAGACCTAAATAGACATTTCTCCAAAGAAGATATACAGATGGCCAAAAAACACATGAAAAGATGTTCAACATCACAAATTTTTAGAGAAATGCAAACCAAAACTTCAATGATGTATCACCTCAGACCAGTCAGAATGGCCATCATCAAAAAATCTACAAACAATAAATGCTGGAGAGGGTGTGGAGAAAAGGGAACCCTCTTGCACTGTCGGTGAGAATGTAAATTGATACAACCACTATGGAGAACAGTATGGAGGTTTCTTAAAAAGCTAAAAATAGAATTACCATATGACCCAGCAATCCCACTACTGGGCATAAACCCAGAGAAACCCAAAATTCAAAAAGACACATGTATCCCAATGTTCTTTGTGGCACCATTTATAATAGCCAGGTAATGGAAGCAACCTAAATGCCCATCGACAGATGAATGGATAAAGAAGATGTGGTATATATAAACAATTGAATATTACTCAGCCATAAAAAGGAACGAAACTGGGTCATTTGTGGAAATGTGGATGGACCTAGAGACTGTCATACAGAGTGAAGTTAAGTCAGAAAGAGAAAAATATCATATATTAACACATATATGTGGAATCTAGAAAAATGGTACAGTTGAACCTGTTTGCAAGGCAGAAATAGAACACAGATGTAGAGAAAAAATGTATGGACAACAAGGGAGGAAAGGGGGGTGGGATGTATTGGGAGATTGGGATTGACAAATATACACTAATATGTAAAAAATAGATAACTAGTGAGAACTTGCTGTATAGCACAGGGAACTCCACTTCACTGTACCGTAGAAACTAACACAACATTGTAAAGCAAGTAGTAACAAAAATAAAAATAATAAAATATTTTTTAAAAGTTCAATTTTTTAAAAAAGTATCCTTGTCTTTATGTCTTTTTTCTGTACTGTCATCTATTGCTCTAATGTCAATGGTCAGGTTTTCAGGAATAACCCCTCTTCACAGAAGCCTTAGGCATCTAGTTTCTAGTATTTTGATCCACCCCAAGTTCTGTTTTTCACTCTGGGTGATGTAATGCTCACAAAAAGCAGCCAGTAAAAAGTCATGAGTTCTTTTCCTTGACTACTAATGTGAGACTACTGCTTATGGAAAAGGCAAATCTATGGAGAAAGTAAAAAAAAATGGTGATTTCCAGAGATTTAGGGGCAGGGAAGGATGAAGTGGAGCACAGGGAAGTTTTAGGACAGTGGAGAGTCTGTATGAGAGTATAAGGGTAGATACATGTCATTATATATTTATGAAAATATAGAATGTACAACACAAAGAGTTAACATTTTTGTATGCAGTGGACATTGGTTGAGATTAATGTGAATGTTGCTTCATAAAATGTAACAAATGTGCTGCAGGAGTGTGGGATATTGATGGTTGGGGAAGCTGTGCATGGGAGGGGGCAAGAGATAGATGGAACTCTCTGTACTTTGTGCTCAATTTTGCTGTGAATGTGTCTCTAAAAATAGTCTATTAATAAAAAAAACACAAATACTACATAAATCTGTTCCCTGAGATTAAACCAATGTATTTGGTAGATGCTTGCTAGACACTGCATTGTACCACATTCAACATATGCAAATAAGAACAAATCATTTTCCCTCACAACTGTTCCCCTTTCCTTCTTCTCCTCGTAAATGATAATATTCTCTACTAAATTGCCTGTACAAAAAATAAATAAAGAAATGTAAAGAAATGACATGTACAAAGAAACAAAAAGCCAAGGATTAATTCTGGAACGCTCTCCCTTAATCTCCAGCCTATCAGAAAATCCTATTGACTTTCTTTGTAAATACTTCCTAAACCTCTTCATTTATACTCAAAATTGCTATCATATTGTAGTTTGGATCTCTATAATGGCTTGCAGGAACTATTACACCTCTATCTCAGTTCATTTCCCTCCTTTAAATCTTGCTCCATTCCAAACAATTCAATAGATAATATTTATGAAAGGGTAAGTTGTATGACGTTACTGCTTAAAAATTATACATTGATCATTTATTGACCTTAAATTTGAAGTAAAGAATACTTAGTATTGCCCATTTGTTTATTTATAACCTATCCTCCGATCATCTCTCCAGGCTAATTTCTCTCCTCTATTCAAACCAAACAGGTCACCATTACTGAACTTACGCCAGGATTTTGGGTGGGCCATCCATCTCTATTTGATCTTTTCTCAAACTATTATAATTTCCTTACTATGTCCATTTTTTAGACTAGGTTATGCAAAATAACTTTCAGCTCCAAAATCTCAGTGGCCTAAAACAACACCTTATTGTTACCAAGTCCAAGCTCCCTTAGCTCGCTGCAGGACTGGCCAATGAACTGAAGATGAGGTGTCGAGGCAAGGAATACAACTTTATTCAGAAAGCCGGCAAACTGAGAAGATGGCAGACTAAAGTCTCAAAATAACCATCTTATCGGGGTTTGGATGCCAGTTTCTTTTATAGCACGAAGTGGGGGGGAGATGAGGAAGTAAAGTAAACAGGGCATAAGTTTTGCAAATATCACCTGGAACTGCCAGCCTCGGGGAAGGGATGTGTTAATTTTTTCTTTCTTGAAGCCATCCACAGGTGGACAGGGTCTGGATGTTTGCCTGAACAAAGGCACTTTGGTTTAACATTCAGGCAGAGGGGTAGGGTTCCCCAAGGCAGGCCATTATGTATAGACAGTATCCTTTTAGTGAACAAAAGCAGCGGAAAGCAAAGGTTAAAGTAAAAGAAACAGATCCAACATGTAGTCAAGATTTGGCTCTTCCCTATTACATTATTTCTTTCTCATGCCATATGTCCATCTATTGAGCTGCAACTGTTATATATATTCTTTAACCAGGACCCAGATTGGCAGAGTAGCTACTCTGGAACACAGCCCAAAGACATCACAAAGGAAAAGAGAACTCTGCAGTAAGTGCACCTGGCAATTAAGTGTTGGACCTGGAAGTGATACCTGTCACTTCAGTTCATTCTCATTGCCCTGAGAGTATTGGACAATTTCACTAAACTCAGGGGCTAGGGACATTACTGTTGTCAAATATCTGGCATATTTGATAAGCATCACTAATGATTACCACAATAATGCAGTAAATACTTAATGGTAATGTAATAGTCGAAGGTGGATAATTCCCATTAATTCCTGTGTCTAGGTTTTCAGTTTGAGGATCAAATACTAAAAAATAATAAACTACAAATGATTCCAGGAGGCAAATACTCAGAGAAGCAAAAAGAAGCACATTTAATTACCTTAGGTAGGGGTTTTGCAGGCTTGCAGTGCAGTCCTCCAACAAATTCAATGTTAGGTAAGTAAGGGAATGGAAATTCAAAATCCCAGTATGTTCGAATAAACCACATTTCAGCTTTCCCCACCATTTCACATAATGTGGTACGTTTTCCTGAACAAAAATAAAAGACGATAGAGGGAAAACAATCTGAAATGTTAAGTGGGACATGTTTTACCATAGAATTTTCTAAGAAAAATCTTCAAAGAAGCAATATTAGTTCTATGCAACCCATGAGAAATCAATAGGCCTTTGCCCCCCAAGAGTACACAATACTGAGATTATGAATAACCAAACACAGATTTAAGTATGGAACAAGCCAAAAACTTGCTGCTTTCTCTCTGCCAACAGACTCTTTCTGCTTGAGCTAAGCCTGAGCCCCACTCCAAGCTCAGAATCAGCACGTGCTCCTAGCAATGAACAAGAAATTCAGCCAGTGATCCCAGCCTACTATGGTAGAGTCTCCTCTTCTGGAATTCCAATTTATCTCATCCTCATTGCTCCAAAACCTCTGATATCTTTTAAAAACAGCTTTTGAAATTTATCCATCTTTTCTTCTGGTGTTTGGGACTATGCTTCCATAACTAATTATATCCTATCAGGAATGGAAATCTTTTCATAAAAATTTAAAAGTGATTATTCCTTTGCTGTACATAATTATAGCTCCTGTTTTACAAGACTTTGTCCTCTTTTTTGAAGAGAGAGCACTGCATAATAATTTGGTGATGAAATATTTGCTATTTTGACATATTTAGCTGATAAACAGTACAAAAGGGATACCTTTGAACTGAAGTGGAAACCAAGTGAACATTAACAGAATAAGAACTCAGATTAGTGACTCTGAATTAAATCATTTTACTTAGTTGGGAACCAGAGCTTCATTTCTGAATTCTATTCAATTACTGTGGTATAAGGAACCTTATCCAGAGTTTTGATGTCCTTTTGAAATATGTACTACATATCACTGATAGGAGGAAACCATAGCTATCTGGTTTCTCACTGCATGGCTTTTTGAATATTCTCCTTGATGTTCTAAGTGTGCTAAAGTTTTGATCAGAAAATATAAGGGTTTTGATCTGACCACGACAATCTATCTATGTAAGAGATCACAAGCAAATCTCAGTAATTTAGGGGTTTTATTCTGGTAATGACAAAAGTATTCAAAATCCAGTTTCAGACCCAGTACAGACCCCATATTGGAGCCTTATTTGTATCAGCATGGGTATAATTTTATTCTCTTTGTGTGATGCTTTACTCCCACGCTTTTTTAAATGACAGTTTTATTGAGGTATAATTTGTATACCATACAATTCTTCTTTTTAAATAAACTATTGAGTAGTTTTTAGTACATTTATAATATTGTGAAACCATCACCATTATTAAATTTAAAAAAATTTTATTATTTGCAAAAGAAATCCTGTATCCATTGGCAGTCATTCTTCATTTCTCCCTCTTCCCAGCCCGTGACAACCACTAATCTGCTTTTTCCTTCATTTGCCTATTCCAGAAAAACCTTATTTAACTTAATATAAATGAAATCATACACTTTGTGGTCTTTTTTGCTGCCTTCTTTCATTTAGCATAACGTTTTTCAAGGGTCATCCACGTGGTAGTATGTATCAGTATTTCATTATTTTTTGCTGCTGAATGATATTTTTGTAAGGATACACGTCATTTTGTTTATTCATTCATTAGTTGGTGAACTTTTGGGTTGTTTTGACATTTGTCTACTATGAATAATGCTGCTATGAGCATTCATGTATATGTTTTCTGTGGACATATGTGTTCATTTTTCTTGGTTATAAACCTAGGAGTACAATTGCAGGGTCATATATTTGGTTCACTTTCTTTCATATCAAGATAATATCTTTTTCCTGTTAATTCTCCACTACTGATTTAGTAATCTGGTGTGCTTAATGCATCTTACTGAAATGAAGATAATATTGTAGGAAAAAAAAATTGATCTGAATAAGGAGATTGTAAGAAAGTATCTCAAATTTGGAAAAGCTTTTCCAAATTTCCAAAATCAATGCCACATTTGATATAATGTATCTGTTGAATGATTAAAGGATTATTTACATCTTCAGGAAAGTGTGCCTACATTTTATTTTGTTATTTATTATTGATTTATTGTGAACTTTTTTGTTCAGACACTGTGAAGTTAAAAAGTTGGCGTGTATATTTCTGTCTGGTAGAAAAACCATCCCCTAAATTATGATTTTATTGCCCTATTAGACATTGACCATTTTTGTGTCTAACCCAATAGTATTATCCTAACATTCCTTTGTCTCCCAAAATGTTATATTAGTATTTCCTCAAAATATGGTTTGAACCAGATAACTTCTTGTTTTCTCCTCAATTATTTGAACATATCTATGACATGATTCAATTTACAATTGTATAAGTTATGAGTTATAGTTTTAAAATTTGAAAAATATACTTGGAATACATTTTATAAGGAAGATACTAAATTGACACTGAATGACAATCTATATCTAATAGCATTTTAAAATTTATGAGAGTAAAATAAATTTTTGTCTTCTATTTACCAAGCCTTTATTATTCTTTCTCAGATTATTGATATATTCCCCAAAAGAATGTTCTAAGGTGCCAAGAGCTATCAAGGAATCAGAGACAGAGTTATGTCCTATAATTTATGCCTCACTATAAAAGAGCTTCCAAAACTGAGTACAAAATTGCTGGAACCAGGGCTTCCCTGGTGGCGCAGTGGTTGAGAGTCCGCCTGCCGATGCAGGGGACACGGGTTCGTGCCCCGGTCCGTGAGGATCCCACATGCCGCGGAGCGGCTGGGCCCGTGAGCCATGGCCGCTGAGCCTGCGCGTCCGGAGCCTGTGCTGCAACGGGAGAGGCCACAACAGTGAGAGGCCCGCGTACCGCAAAAAAAAAAAAAAAAAAAAAAAAAAAGAAGCTGTTTCTCTATGTTTTCCTTCAATACACCTGTAGATCAGTCACTGCTTGATCCATGGCTCAGAAAATGTCACTAGGATGAGATTTTAAGTTATCTTTTTTCGGTTTTGCCTTTTGCAGCTTGGACTGTGACTTTGGGTACGTGATGGGTGCAGCAGTTTCTGTCCACATATTTTTTTTTAGGGTCAAGTCTAGAGATATAAGCACCTGTTTCTGTCACAGAGTGCCCAGAAAAATCCTCAGTGCAACATGTCGACCTTGATTAAGTCATATGCCTTTTTTGAATATATGACATATTCCTGGGTAGCATACTTCATTAAAAGCACTCATATTGTTTGTGAGTTGTTGAAGAAATAATTTCTCAGAGGAAATTTTGAACAGATATCCGAAAAAGAAAAAAGGAAGTGGCTACATAAAATAATAGTTCACAACTATAAGCGTAAATTTTAATTCTTTAGGAATAAAATTAATTTTTAGTAATGATAAGGTATTAGAGATACTTCTGTTAAAATTAGTAACAAAGAAAACAGTTTTAGGGCTTCCCTGGTGGCGCAGTGGTTGAGAGTCCGCCTGCCGATGCAGGGGACATGGGTTCGTGCCCCGGTCTGGGAAGATCCCACATGCAGCGGAGCGGCTAGGCCCGTGAGCCATGGCCACTGAGCCTGCGCGTCCGGAACCTGTGCTCCGCAACGGGAGAGGCCGCAACAGTGAGAGGCCCGCGTACCGCAAAGAAAACAGTTTTAAAGTTCATATGGAAGTGCAAAAGACTCCAAATAGCCAAAGCAATTGTGATAAAGAAGAACAAACCTGGAGGCATCACACTTTCTGATTTCAAGCAATATTTTAAAGCTGTACTAATCAAAACAATATGGTACTGGCATGAAAACAAACCAATTGATCAGCCCAGAAATAAGACCATGCATATAAGGTCAACTAATATTTCACAAGGCAGCCAGAAATACTCAATGGAGGAAGACAGTCTTTTAAATAATTTTCGCTGAAAAAATTGGATTTTCACATGCAAAAGAATGAAACTAGACCCCCATTTTACTCTGCTACAAAAATTAACTTGCAAAGGATTGAAAACATAAATATAAGACCTGAAAAACCATAAAATTCCTAGAAGGAAACATGGGGGAAAAACTCCTTGACATGGGTCTTGGTAATGATTTTTTAAATATGACACCAAAAGCATAAGCAATAAAATTAAAAATAAAAAAGTGAAGACTACTTCAAATTAAAAAGCTGCTGAACAGCAAAAGAAATGATCAACAAAATGAAAAAGCAACCTATGAGATGAGAGAAGATATTTGTAAACCATGTATCTGATTTGTCATTACCACCCAAAATGTCTAAGGAACTCATAGAATTCGACAGCAAAAAAACAAACAAACAAAAATGCAAATAATTCAATTAAAAAAATGAGCAAAGGACCTGAGTAGACATCTTTCCAAAGAAGATATTCAAATAGCCAACAAATACATAAAAAGGTGCTCAGCATCACTAATCATCAGAGAAAGGCAAATCAAAATCACAATGAGGAATCACCTCACACCTATTAGGATAGCTATCATCGAAAAGACAAGAGATAACAAACACTGGTGAGGATGTGGAGAAAAGGGAACACTTGTGCACTGTTGGTGGGAATGTAAATTGGTGCAGGTACTTTGGAAAATAGTATGGATGTTCCTCAAAAAATTCAAAATAAAATTCCTACTACACTCTCATGTCCATTGCATCATTATTTACAATAGCCATAATATGGAAACAATCTTTTTTCCAATGGGTGATGGATAAAGAAAGCATGGTTATATAAACAATGGAGTAATATTAAGTCATGAGAAAAAGGGACAACCTGCCATTTGCATAAACAAGAATTGAACTTGAGGAAATTGTGGTAAATGAAGTAAGTCAGACTGAGAAAGACAAATACTGTTTGATATAATTTAGATGTGGAACCTCAAAAAAAACCAAAACAAAAAAGAAAAAAAAGTTTCATAGAACAGATTGGCTGTTGCAAGATCCTGCGGTTGGGGGGTGGGCACAATAGATAGGTAAAGGTGGACAAAAGTTATAAACTCTCAGTTCTAAAATAAGTAAGCCTTGGGGATGTAATATACAGTATGGTGACTATAGTTAATAATACTGTATTGAATATTTGAAATGTGCTAAGAGAATAGATCTGAAGTTCTCATCCCAAGATAAAAAAGGCTTTTAATTATGTGTGGTGATGAATGTTAACTAGAGTTATTGTGGTGATCATTTCACTATATGTACAAATATAAAATCATTATGTTGTCTATCTGTGATGAAACAGAATGATTTCAAGGCAGGACAAGAAAAATTTAATGTAAAATTTTCTCTGCCATTTGAGCTACCACCCTGCTCCCCTTTAGTGTACATTTTGCATCTGCGTTGTACATTAACAAGATCTCCTTAGAAGACACAGGAATGTCTTCTCACAAACAAAACAAAAACGAAACAAACAAAAAAGCCAATTTCCTCCTGGTGCCAGCAAGGTAACTCCTTAGGATATAACATTCCTTTCTTAATCCCCTAAAGGGTCACAGTAACTCATTACTCGCTTTGTTGGCCTATGTAAACTGTCAGTACATTACTCTGATGTATAACCCTTTGATGTAAAACCCTTTGTCTCAAAAACATATAACTGTGCTTTGACTTCTAATGGGTGAAACATTCCTCAGAGCTTTCTGAAAGACTGTCTCCTGGGTTATAATCCCCACATTGGCTCAAATAAAGTTGTCCATTTCTTAGATTGACTATTGATTAACTTTTTCATCCACACATGAAACTAATACAATATTATATATTAATTATATTTCAAAAAATCTAACTAAATAATATAAATAGGATACTGCCTCCTCTAAGATAACTAATATACTATGCAAAATCATCCTTAACACAATTAAATAAAAGTTTCTTTAATAAAAATATCAATATGCAAAAGGAAAATTAAAGTGGGTTACAGACTTGCTTAAATTGAGAAAAGCTTTGTGCTCAGGGTCAAAGTTCTCTAGTTGACCTCTAATGCAATTATGAATAGAACAGTAACAACAAGATAACAATGGGATAAATTTAAAAGTCTAGAAACATGGTCCTTTAGAGAAAAATCTTCCTTGTTTCTCCTTTTGAAGACAAGAGCAGATGAAATCAAGATATATTTATTTATTTTCCAGTTTCATGCTTACCACTTTCCAAGCCCAGGAATCAGTCAATCAAGCCTTGATAGGATACAAACAGAAAGCCTGAGAGACAGCAGGTTAATCAGAAAGAAAACAAGTGTATAAAAGGAGAAGTAAACAAGAGAGAAGTAGTCTAAGGTTATGGAACTTAAGCACACGTCAGATTTGGGTTTTCCAGATGTCAGATTTGGGTTTTCCAGATACTCTGAAAAAAAATTAGTAGCATCAAACAGAATTTATGGAGAAATATAGAGACTATTCCTTCTCTGATATATTTGCAGTACTCAATGATCTAAAAACAAAAAACAAAAAAGAAAGAGTTTCAAAAAAGAAAGAAAAAGAGTTGTTTTTATTGTTTTCACTCAAAACAGTTAAGCAACAGGAGCTTGGGTCCTCACTTAAAAAAAAAAGCCTTTTGTAAGTTTTCCTACAGTCAGATAAATATTCACATTTTACATATGAAATAAGAATCATTATTACATACAAATTTCTCTTACCTAAAATCTTGCTGTAATACTCATCCCATTCTGCAAATGCATAGTATGAAGAAATATCAGTCATTGTATACAATAACCAGTTCTCCAGCCTCTGTATAAAAGTCATGTTGTCTGTCAGTCTTGATGTGATGCCAGGAACATATGAAGAAGGCATAGGAAGCCTAGCACACAATCTCTCAATGACATTCCCATAGGAAAACCGAAAAGAGTATATAAATGGAATATTGAGGAGTTCAGCCACCAATTCCCCACAAAAGCTTATAAAGTCAGCAATACATATATCAAATTTAGCTGCCTGTAGCCTGCTGAGTAAATCCTTGTTTGTGACAGCACTGTCACATACTCTTTTGGCTGATGCTAAAAAATTTTTCATAATTTTTATCAGTTTCACTTGCCTGTCCCACCATGAAAGTTTCGGCAGTTCAAAAGAAAGTGTATGGAGATTAGCACTGAACTCTTCCATGAAACTTTCTTTACTTATTGAAAGTTGAAGTATCTCCACATTAAAGGGAATCTTGGTATGATCAAGCAGAGAACTTGTTGAAGGTACCAGGATGGTTATCTCATGTCCATGAAGGTGGAGTTCTTCCAGAATAACTTTTAGATTAATCCAATGACTAAAATCCATGGGCCATACAAGTACCTTCCCAGTCCTTCCAGAGTCAAAGAACCATAGCTGCAGCATGAAAAGGACACAGAAGCCTTTCACAGTCTTCATGATATTAAGTTTGCTCAAACTAAATCTGGGCTTAAACCAAGTACATGAAACTCACAATCCAAAGATTTGTCCTTGACCATCCCAATCAATTTGTAGTAGGTTGGGCTGAACTTTGAGTTGTGTACTTTGTATTGAGGAGTAAAATGAAACCCAAGTGCCTTGATGGAAAAAAAAATGTCAATAAATTCAATAAAATAAGTTAGGAAAAAAAACAAACCTCAGAATGAGAGTTACCAAACTTCTTTTAGAGGATATCAAAAAAAGGGGGTGTGAAGTTAAACACAAATCCATAATAATTTCTAAATAATGTTAAGAAAATCCATCATCATCTGATGCATATTCAAATAAGACTAGATTTTTGGGATCTTTTTCTCTGGTTTTATTTGAATGTTCTTTTGAACAGAATGGTCTCTGTAGTGTTTCTCATACTGATAATTCTGCTAAATATTGCAGATAAGAATGAGGCCATCACTTACTGCCAGAAGGAGAGAATATGCACACTTTGAGATGTTAAGGCAGGGAGATTTAGATCCAAATGTTCTGAAGTTAAATTCAGTGCCTTTCCTGCTAAATCACAACTATCGTTAAGAGAAAAAGAAAAAGATATCTTTTCACTTTTATTGAAGATAGGAGTTCAAGTTCTGGTTCTCATCAGATTAATGTTATATTGAGAAGAGATATCTTAAAATGGAAAAGTCGTGAAGAACATAACTTGATAATCTTATCCTTCCTTACAGCACATCCAATTCTATTTTCTTTGCCTTCCTGTTCTAAGATACTTTTTATAATGTAAAATTCCATTTTTTGCTTGGATCTTCACAACTGGAAGACACTACCCCATGTAGAAATGGATTCAATTATATTTAGGACAATAACTTCACCTATAATCCTTTTGCTTAAAAAGTTGATTTTCCTCAAGCAATTAATCAATAAGAATATATGATGATAATAACATTATCATGAGAATAACTGGTCCTTAATAAAAATATAATCGTGTAATTATTCAGCTGCTTACTATTTCTATACATTCTACTCACAAATTATAAATCAACCTATTTTCATTTGTAGTCTTCACTGCATCTATCTGACTCTAGTCATTTTTATATCTAACTTTGACTTGCTGCAGTACCCTTCTGATATCACTGCTTCAACTTCTGCACACCTGCAACTCACTCTCCATAGAGAAACTTTTCTGATTTTCAAAAAAAAATCTGTTTCAGAAATTATCATACTTGAGTAAAATGCTTCAATAACTTTCTCTCATCTATACAATCAAATCTATACTCTCTGAAATGGCCCACAAGATCCTGACTTGTTTTCTAATCTTATGTTCCACCTCCATTGATATCAGCTTCCTTTGAGGTTTTCATGGTAAGAATTTCTTTTCTGTAGTGACATCAGCAAGACTGCAGAATAGGATATCTCTACTGTCATCCCCACAGAACAATGATTTTGGCAGTCCCCCAGGGGTGAGCATAACTTTCTGGGAATCAGAAAGTCCAGTGAAGAAGTTTTGTCCCACCACTGAAGCAAATAATTCCAAGAACGTGTGCATTGAAGAGGGTAAGATGAATAGTTTCACTTTTCTGTGTCACTCTTTTCCCAATTATTGTGGCTTAGTGCCAGGAAAAATCCATGTGAAATGTAATGTCTCCCACAGGGGAAAGTGAAATTGTATGAGTGAGTGCCTGGTTTCCCCAGCAATAAGGAATGTACACTTTTCCCTCACCTTACTGAGATTACTGAGGTGATCTGAAAAGCTTAGGGGCTATGAGAGGCTGGGATCATTTCCAGGCCTTAGAACTCATCAAAGCAATGCTACTAACCACTTTGTGATTCTTCCTGCTAAACAATTTGTGGACTCCATCAGGATTCCCGCCATCTCCTTGGGCACCTCATCTGCAGACCCCTCTGAGTGGCCACAGGTTTCTCTAATGCTCTGTGTACCTCACCCACACCACTATGCTCCCCCTGCCTGACCCACAGAAATGTATCCTTCTGTGCACTGCCATGGACAGCGGGAATTAGCAAGTGCAGAAATCGGACCCATATCTGTTGGATTGGAAGAATACTCACAAACTAACATTTCAGGACTCGGTACTAGGGAAAATAAATGGGAGACTCTCAACATGTGGCTTGCATTGTGGGATCAAAAGGAGTCATACAATTGAAAGAAATCACCCTCAAGAGGGAAGAAGCAATGTGGAACAGACATATCCATAGAAATGTTCTGAGAAAGTCTAAAAAACACCTCATATCATACAAAGAAATCCCCATTGGAATATTATTGGATTTCTCAGTAGAAACTTCACAGGCCAGGACAGAGTTGGTTCGTATATTCTAAGTTCTGAAAGACAAAATCTGTGACCCAAAATATTTTACCTGAAAATGATGTCCTTCAAAAATAGAGATAAATACTTTCCCAGAAAAACAAAATCTGAGTGAGTAAAAAATTACAGGCCAATATCTTTGACGAATATAGACGTAAAATTTTTCAATAGGACATTAGCAAACCAAATTAAACAGTGCAATAAAAGGGACCGTACACCATGATCAAATGGGATTTATCCCTGGGACTCAAGGATGGGTCAACATAAGTAAATCAATAATGTGATATACAACATTAAGAGATTGAAAAATAAATATTATGTGATCATATCAATAGATGCAAAAATTTTGCAAAAACATAACATCTTTTCATGATAAAAACACTTAAACTGGGTATAAAAAGAACATGACTCAACATAATAAAGGCAATCCATGACAAACCCACAGATAACATAATAGCAAATAATAAAACATTGAAAACTTTCCCTCTGAAATTTCACCAGGAATAACACATACGCTCTATTCAACAGAGTACGAGAAGTCATGGCCAGAGCGATCAGCCAAAAATAAATAAATAGATAAATAAATAAAATAAAAGACATCCAAATTTGAAAGGAAAAAGTAAAATTGTGTTTCTTTGCAGATGACATGATCTTATATATAGGCAATTCTAAAGACTCCACCAAAAAACTGTTAGAAATAATGAGTGGATTCAGTATATTTTCAGGATAAAAATAAACATAAAAGAAATGAGTTGTGTTTCTATACACTATTAACAAAACACCTAAAAATGGGACAAAGAAAAGAATCCCATTCAAAATGGCATAACAAATAATAAAATACTTAGGAATAAATTTACCTAGGAAGTGAAAGTAAAGTTCTGTACACAGGAAACTATGACATTTTTGAAATAAATGGAAGAAGACACAAAAAGTTATAATGATATACAAAGTCATGGATGAGTAGAATATAGTTAAAATGTCCATACTAACCAAAGTGTTCTCTATTTAATGCAGTTAATATAAAAATTCCAACGCATCTTCACAAAAATAGGAAAAAACAATCCTAATATTTGTATGGAGCCACAAAACACCCTGAATTGCAAAAGCAATCCCAAGAAAGAAGGACAGAGCTGGAGGCATCACACTTCCTGATTCAAATTATATTACAAAGGAATAATAATAATCAAAACGGTATGGCACTGGCATAAAATATGCACATAGACCAATGGAACAGAATTGAGAGTTCAAAAAAAGCTGTCATAAGAAAGGTCAATTAATGTTTGACACAAAATCCAATAACACTAAATGGGGAATGGATAATCTGTTCAGTAAATGGGGTAGGAAAACCAGATCACCACATATAGAAGGATGAAACTGAACCCCTATACAACACCACTCACAAAATTAGCATGAAATGGATAAAGAATTAAATATGATAACAAAAGCTGAAAACATTCCTAGAGAAACAGACAGGAGAAATGCTCCTTGACATTGGTCTTGGCAATGATTTTTTGGATTGACACCAAAAGCACAGCAACAAGAGCAAAAATAAACAAGTGGGACCTTATCAAGCTAATAATTTCTGCACAGAAAAAGGAAAAATCAACAAAAGAGAAGGTAACTGAGAGAATGGGAGAAGATATTAGCAAATCACATATCTGATAAAATATTAATATCCAAAATATAAAAAGAATTCATATGTCAAACCCAATCTCCCAATTTGCTTTGCTGTACAGCAACTAACACAACATTGTAAATCAACTATATTCCACTAAAAATTAATTAAGAAAAAAACTCATACATATAACAGTAAATAAAAAGTCTAATTTAAAAATGGGCAGACATATTGAATAATTTTTCCAAAGAATACATATATATGACCAATAACTACATTGAAATGTGCTCAACATTTCTAAAGATCACAGAAATGCAAATCAAAGCCACAGTGATATGTCACCTCACTCCCGTTAGAATGGTTATCATCAAAACACAAAGTATAAAAAGTGTTGGTTAGGATGTGGAGAAAAGAGAACTCTAGTATACTGCTTTGGGAAATGTAAATTAATATGGCTACTATGGAAAACACTATGTAGGTTTCTCAAAAGAAAAATAAAGCTACCACATGATTAAGCAATTCTGCTTCTGGGTATATATCCAATGGAAATGGAGACAATATCTTGGAGAGATATCTGCACTTTCATGTTTATTTCAGCATTATTAACTACAGCCAAAATATGGAAACAACCTGAGTGTCCATCAGTGGATAAAGTTGATGTGATACATTGCATACTATCAAAAATTCTTTAGCTATGAGAGAGAAGGAAGTCTTTCTTTTTGCCACAATATGGATAGACCTTGAGGTCATTATGGGTTAGGGTTAGGGTTAGGGTTGTTAAGTGAATAGATTTTCAATTTTATCACCACAAAAGAAAAGAATGATAATTATGTGATGTCATAGAGGTGTTAATTAATACCAGTATATATTTGTAATATATAAGCATTTCAAATCACCTCAAAATTATATGTTATGTGTCAATTTTATCTCAATAAACTGGAAAAAATAAAATTTTAAATAATGCTTAGATGTCACTAAAAAAATTCTCTGCATCAACGCTTTTTCAGAATTATATTTGTCATGAACTACGGAAGAATTAAAGAACTTTGACCCAGAGCCAACAAATTTATCCATTATCAACATTACTCTCTCAATATTATTAGGTGTTTACTGGCCTGGATGTACTTTAGCAGGAATAAAAGGTGTTTACTTTGTTCTCCTAATCTTAGTAAGTTTGGAAAAACAAGAGGATGTGCTTTCTCTTACATATGAGTTCAACGAGTCACTGAATTTCTACATTACAAAAATTCCCGTTTTGTTAGAAATTTTCCTCAGTTTCTGCTCCCATTTGTCTACTCAAAGACTATTCCAAGTTGGTTAAACTGTTTAGTAATTAAGTCATTTAAGGTATTGACTCCATTTCTGGCCATGATAGTGTTAACAGGGACCAGACTAACCCTCTGCCATGAACAAATAGAAAACTGGACAAATTATATGTAACACTATTTTCAGTTATGAATATCAGGCATCACAGAAACATGACAACTAAGAGAAGGGAAGCTAATGAGGTGAACACTAAGATCACTATAGCTTTCTGATTGTAGCCACTTTTGAGATTACATTGCCCCAAATAGAATCAACAGCAGAAACTGGGGGTATCAAAGATGGAAGAAAAAGAAATTAGAATTTGAGGAGAATTGACATCTGGAATAGGAACAGCATAATTTGGAAATTCAAAATATCCCACACTGTTTTCTACCAAATAAGCGAGCTACTCATAAGACTTTATGTTCACACGCTGAAGTCAATTTTCACCCATGGCCTTAAAATATCTTGATTTTTTACGATTTTTATATCTTTCAGTGTTATGAACTGTTAAATTGCTAAAATTCCTGGTTAATGGAATGTGACCTTTTTGCAGATTTCATGCAGATAATAAGATTAAGTAACCCCTAGTATATGTGACTATTCCTGTCAGGGTAAATAGCCAGTGTGGAAGAGATCCAAGTTAGGAAATTGGCCCCCAGTATCCAGTTGGTCTACTCATACAACAGTGCCTTATCAGGAACTCAGTGTTTAATTAGATTCCTGGCAGATGTGATCATCTTGATACTCAGGGAGTAGTTAAATAAGCCTTGATAAACAGGAGCTCATACGTTGGAGCCCATGCATAGCTCCACTCGCTGTCACCATAACCACTTTGTTAATTTGTTCTAGGGACAGGCACTGGGGTGGATGATAATAAAGGCTGTCTGATGTGACCTGGCTGGGTAACAGTTCTTTATCAGACCTGTCTTTTGCAAATATTGTCTCCCAGTCTGTGCCTTGTCTTTTCATTCTCTTGACATTGTCTTTCACAGAGCAGAATTTTCTAACGTTTTGTTGAGGACTTCTGCCTCTATGCTTATGAGAAATATTGATCTGTGGCTTTCTTCCCTTGTAATGTCTTTGTCTGGTTTTGACATTTAGGTAATGCTGTCCTCATAAAATGAGTTAGAACTTATTCCCTCAGCTTTTATCCTCTAAAAATGACTATAAAGAGTTTGTATAATTTCATCTTTGAATTCATTTTTGTTACAATTTTTTATCTCTCCTTTTTTGGTTTTTCTTAGGATTTGCATCTCTCTGCTTACACAGTTCATCTGTTTTTACATGCTGTCCACTTTATCCATTTAGAGCCTTTAGCATATTAATCAGAGTTGTTTTAGGTCCTTGTTTTGAAAATTATAACATTCTTGCCATCTCTGGTTCTGATGATTGTTCTGACTACTCAAAATGTGTTTTTGCCTTTTGGTATGCCTTGTAATTTTTTCTTCATAGCCAGTCATGATGTACTGGGTAAAAGAAACTATTGTAAATAGGCCTTTTAAATATGGCGGTGAATTGTGGGGAGAGAAGCAGTCTATAGCCCTAAGATTGGTCTCAGTATTTTACTGAGTCTATGCCTCTGGACTCGTCACAACGCTTTCTCAATGTTTTCTCCCACTTTATTTGGGGCAGGATGGTCTAGAGTTGGGTATATCCCTTTTCCATGTGGTAGTCTAGAGGGACCTGGAGTTGGGTATTTTTCTTCTGCAGGTCAGTTAGGCTCTGATAATACCCCAACACATTGTGCACTGGTTAACTAGTTTACCCTGAGGACAGACCTTTTTAGAAAGAACAGAGTGCTCTAGCTTCTTTCAGAATGATTCCTTTTCCCCTCCCCTAAATGGAAGTAAGGGATTTTTCTTTGATATTTACTATGGAAAATTGGTTGAGCTCCTGGAAGTAAATCCCACAATATTGTGGGGACTCCCCTATGACTGAGTCCCACTGGATTTTTTAACTCTCAGATTTGTCCACACTGAACCTCCAGCAATTCACCAATTATAGTTCAGGTGTTCCTACCCAGGGACTGGTTCCTATGGTGATTTCCAATCCTGAGTCTCTGCTCTTGAGTGTTCAGATAAGCTGAAACTCTCTGTATATTCCAAAAGAATATACAGATACATTATTAGAATAGAGTTTGATAATTTCAGTGGATACAAAATATTGTGAAATGGCAACTGCAATTTGTGTGTATGAATAAAAGAAAATATAAGTAAAATATATACTTCAACTTATAATTGTTGAATAATTGTATGAGTTGTGTAAACTATGTCTGATTAGAATTATAAAGTCTTATTGAAACCCATTTTAGAAAAATAAATAGAGCTATCATGTTCATTGATAGGAAAATCAAAATTCATAAAGATGTCCATTCTCTCCAAATCAATCTACAGATTCCTTGTAATTTTTATTAAAATCTCAAAATCCCAAGGTTCATGAAACTTGATAATTTTTGTAGAATTTTACATTTAATTTTTAAAATCTATAATAGAAGAGCAAAGAGCTAAGGATAACCAAGGTGCTCTAGAAGAGATACAAGGGGAGAGGGTATTACCCTTCCAGGTATTTTGAGCAGGATGACCAAATAAGATGTCTCTCATGTATCCCCCCACCCCTCAACAACAATGATTTGGTGTTTATCCACAGACAAATGTGCCTTTGTGGGAGATTCAGGATACAGATAGGAGATTGTGAAATCTGGGTGCAGTACAAGACAGACAAAGACCTTTTGAGAAGGCAAATTTGCAATCAGGTGACTGACCCACAGAGTGTGATCCTGGTTGCAGACATGGAAAAAAGCTCTGTACCCCTGAGAACTCAGCTACAGCCTGTTTCTCTTTGCTTCTGTCACCAACTCCACATACCAAGGAATCCAAGAAGAGTCATGCCCACCTGCATGTCGAGTAAGAAACACACAAACCTCAGTCCCAGCTGTGGGCCCTGAAGTGGCCCATGAACTGGCTCGAGCACCTATGGGATCCCTGGAGGCAAGTTTGCTAAACTTGGTCAGACTGTAGATTCTGAAAGGGCCCTGTAACTGGGCTGCAGCCCCTGCCAGCCACAGTCCTCAAGTAGCCTTGCTGGCACAGCAACCAGGCAGGAGGCACTCCTGTCTGCACCCCAGGAGATCCTGAAAGACTCCTATACTTAACTCCAGCTTGCTCATAGCCACAGTCTGCCTGCCGTCCTGAGGGTTTGGGGTCCCAGAGGGAGACACTTTGACCTACAACCTGGAGATTCTGAAAGGGCCCTAACTTGGCTCTAGCCCCTTCTAGCCACAGTCTGTGAAAAATTCTGCTAACTTGCAGGCCCAGCAACATACACTCAAGGCTGTGTCCCCAGAGATCCCGAAGAGTTCCCTACTTAGCTGCAACCCCATCACAGCTAGAGTCCATTAGCAGATCTGCCACACAGGGACCCAGTAGGAGATACTCCTGTCTGTGCTCTCAGAGATACTGAAAGGGCCATACACTTAGTTCCAGCCCCTCCAAGCCACAGTCCATGAGTCTAATTTTTGATGGGTGGGTAAAGGGGATGTGGTACACACACACACACACACACACACACACACACACACACACACACACACACACTGGAATATTATTCAGCCATGAAAAAGAAGAAAATCTTGACATTTGTGACAAAATGAATGAAACATTCTAATTGAAATAAGTCAGACAGAGAAAAACAAATACTATATGATCTCACTGAAATGTGGACTCTTAAAAAAAAAAAAGGCCAAACTCAAAGAAATGGGGAGTGGATTAGTGATTGCCAGGGATGGGCGGGGTAGACTTAGGGAGATGTTGGTCAAAGGGTACGAACTTTCAGTTATAAGATGAATAAGTTCTGGGGATCTAATATTCAGTATGATGACTATGGTTAACAATACTGTACTATATACTTGAAAGCTGCTAAGAGAGTAGACATTAAATGTTCTCACCACAAAAATAGTAAATAGGTGGGGTGATGGATGTGCTAACTAACATTACTGTAGTAAACATTTCGCTGTACTTCTGTGTGTATCAAGTCATCATGTTGTGCGCTTTAAACTTACACAATGTTATATGTCAATTATGTCTTAATAAAGCTAGAAAAAAGAACAAGTAGAAGAAAAACCACTTAAGTAGTGAAATTTCTGAATGATAAAGCAAGCATTGTAGTTAACTAGGGAAAAGAAGAAGCCTTGAATAAATAGTAATGGTACAACTCCTTATCCCTGGGCAAGGGTAAGAAGAAAGAAAGGAGAGGAGAGAAGAAGAGAGGGAAGGAAGTAGGAAAGAAGGAAGATGGAGAAACAGCAAAGGAAGGAAGGTGAAAAGAAAAGAAATTGAGCCCAACCTACAAAATACACAAAAATAAATTAGTAAGTAGATTAAAATCTTCAAAAGCAAAGCAAGACCATAGCTTCTTTGAAGACAATATAAAAGGAAATCTTTTTGCTTTCAGAGTAAGAAAGGATTTCCTCAAGTGCATAAAGAAAATGGTTAATTAATTTGACTCCATTAAGTTTAAAACCTGAAGGTCTTCATATGAAATTTAGGAGAATGAGAAGCACATCATAAACTGCCAAGATGTTTGCAATACATGAAACTAACAAAGGCTTATATAGAGTATACAAGGAATTTATTGAATCCATAATGAACACAGAAGCAAACCCATTAGAAAAAATGGGCAAAAGACATGAGAAGGATATTCACTGAAAAAGAAATAAAAACCTCCCATAAAATATGAAAAGTTACTTAATCTTAGTAATAGAAAGCTAAATAAAACCTAAGATGCAATTTCAGACCTACCACATTGATCAAACTTAAAAAAAATCATTATTCTGAGGAATTATAAAATTAGAACATGGCGACAGTTGCTGATGACTGTTAATAAAAGTCATTAAATCATATGCTAAGTAAGGATGTGGTACTGTGAGGACTAAAATGCTGTGTTGGTTAAGGTAAAATTTTGTATAGTCTTGGTTGGAGTATAATTTTTTGAGAAAAGTCTTACCTAGTAGGGGAAAAATATATATATATATATATATACAATTTACATCCTATTGATACTATTGCTCTGTTATTACAACAGAGAACATATACAAAAATGTTCATAATAGCAGCATTATATAAAAAAATTGTAAATAGATAGTTGTCCATCCACAGAATGTCATGATGTAGTCACACAACAGAACACTATCTATAGAGCTTTAAAAAAAACCATGATTGCATCTTTAAGGGTATTGAGAATAAGTAGCACATCTATGCTTGTATTTGTATAATATTTAAATAAACTAAACAATAGAGTGTTGAGGAAATCACATATAATGGTAGACATCAAATTTCCAAGAAAATGTTCACCAGAGTCAGACTTGTGGTTTTTACTGGAAGAAGCATGTTTCTAAGAAACTGATGACTATCTATTTCTTAACTTGCTTGTAGGGCACACAGAAGTTTATTTTATTATTTACATCAACTGTATACTTACATTTTTTCACTTTTTATTGGTATGATATTTTCTAAAATCTGAAACTTCATGTGTAATATTTTAAAATATATAAAAATATTTTTATGTTGATGTAAATTAATTTAAAATTCCTAAGTCAATTGATGGGCTTAAAATGATGTTTGTAATGCATATCATAGAAAAAAAGGCTTTAGATTCCCTAAAATTCCAGACCAGTTAGAGATCAATAGAATAAACAGCCCATAAGAAAATGGAGTAATTGCTGGCCACCTAAGAAAAGGTCTGAAGATAAAGGTTAAATGTTTCAAAAATTTTAGAGGACATTGTGGCAGAGATATAAGTAACAAAGTTTAGGGCAATCTATATATATTTTTTGTAACACCAGAGCTGGAACAATCGAAGTATAGCTTTCACACTAGACCAGTTCAATGATTTGTTATACCCATTCATATGAATATTACTAAATCAATATAAAGGATAATGTAGATTTTAAAATGTGTGGAAAGGTGTCAAATCTATATTAAGTGAAAAAATAGGTAAACATGAATATTTAGTCATCATTCCTACTGGTAAAAGAAAGAAAAAAATGTATATTTATGTTTAATAATACATAGACAATATTTTTTTTTTTTTTTTTTTTTTTTTTTTTTTGCGGTACGCGGGCCTCTCACTGTTGTGGCCTCTCGCGTTGCGGAGCACAGGCCCCGGC
>NC_041220.1:37627840-37652137 GCF_002837175.3 Physeter macrocephalus | reverse complement strand
TTGCGGTACGCGGGCCTCTCACTGTTGTGGCCTCTCGCGTTGCGGAGCACAGGCTCCGGACGCGCAGGCTCAGCGGCCATGGCTCACGGGCCCAGCCGCCCCGCGGCATGTGGGATCTTCCCGGACCGGGGCACGAACCCGTGTCCCCTGCATCGGCAGGCGGATTCTCAACCACTGCGCTACCAGGGAAGCCCCCATAGACAATATCTTGATGTAAAAACAACAAAAGTTAATAGTGCTTATGTAGGAGAAACATGAAGCTAATTATCATTCATTATATGTACTTTTGTTCCATTCGAATTTTTTTAGCAATTTGTGTTAGTTATTTTTATCATGACATCAGGAATGAAATTATACTCATAGTCCATTCAGAATTGCTTAATAAAGAACATGAGAGTACAGCAATGAAAATCAATGACAGTACTTACAGTAAAAGAAAAACCTATTAAAGATGTTAGAGTTAAAAATTTGCCATTGATGCTAAGGACTATATTTGTTTCATAATATGTATAAATACAGAATCCTATACCTTTCCTCCATTTATGTATAATATGACAAATGTCCTAGAAAGTTATTGATTAGAACTAGGGCAGCATCTCTAATAATCAGAGTATATTTCTAATTCTGTGTTTTGTGTTTATTTGTGAGGGAAGAATTGAGGCCAAGGCCCTGGTCTTATTTACCCTAAATCCACACACTGCCTATACCCAGGAAGTTCTTATCAGTTGTTAAATTATTTATTGTGAAATCAATTCAGTGTAAATTCAAAATCGTGTGTAAATCTAAGGATTTTTAAAGTGGGTTCTTTTGAGTATTAGCTCTGTGAAACAATGTGTCTATTAAAAATCAGTGTTATGGACTGAACTATGTTCCTCTAACATTAATATATTGAGGTCTGACTGTATTTGAAGATAGGTCCTTTAAAGAGGTAATTAAAATTAAAATAAGGTTATAAGAGTGGGGCCCTAATCCAACATGACAGATCACCTTATAAGAAGAAGAAGAGACACTATGAATGTACATATACAGAGGAAAGACCATGAGAGGACATAGCAAGAAGGTGACCATCTACAAGCCAGAGAGATAGGCCTCAAGGGAAACCAGCCTTGACAACACCTTGGTCTTGGACTTCTAGATTCCAGAACTGTGAGAAAATAAACTTCTGTTTTTTTATGCCATCTAGTCTTTTAGATTTAGTTATAGCATCCCTAGCAAACTACTACATTAAGGAAGTTAAATTAGTTAATATTTCTAATACCCAGTATGATCTTTTGTTTGTTAGTTCATGTTTCTTCATGACTCTCAAAAATATTTGGAGTGATAACAAATGCTGGAGAGGGTGTGGAGAAAAGGGAACCTTCCTACAGTGTTGGTGGCAATGTAAGTTGGTGCAGCCACTATGGAAAACAGTATGAAGGTTCCTCAAAAAATGAAAATTAGAACCATATGGTCCAGCAATCCCACTCCTGGGCATATATCCAGAGAAAACCATAATTCAAAATGATACATGCATCCCAATGTTCAGAGCAGCACTATTCACAATAGCCAAGACATGGAAACAACCTAAATGTCCATCGACAGATGAATGGATAAAGAAGATGTAGTACATATATACAATGGAAGACTACTCAGCCGTAAAAATGAATGAAATAATGCCATTTGCAGCAACATGGCTGGAACTAGAGATTATCATCCTAAGTAAGTCAGAAAGAGAAAGACAAATACCATATGATACCACTTATATGTGGAATCTAAAATATGACACATATGAACCTATCTATGAAACAGAAACAGAGTCACAGATATAGAGAACAGACTTGTGGTTGCCAAGGGGGAGGGCGGTGGGCAAGGGATAGAGTGAGAATTCTGGGTTAACAGATGCACTATTATATATAGAATGGATAAACAACAAGGTCCTACTGTATAGCACAGAGAACTATATTCAATATCCTGAGATAAACCATAATGGAAAAATAATATAAAAAAGAATGGGGCTTCCCTGGTGGCGCAGTGGTTGAGAGTCCGCCTGCCGATGCAGGGGACACGGATTCGTGCCCCGGTCCGGGAGGATCCCACATGCCGCGGAGAGGCTGGGCCCGTGAGCCATGGCCGCTGAGCCTGCGCATCCGGAGCCTGTGCTCCGCAAAGGGAGAGGCCACAACAGTGAGAGGCCCACGTACCGCAAAAAATAAAAAAATAAAATTAAATTTTTAAAAAAAGAATGTATACATATATATAACTGAATCACTTTGCTATACAGCAGAAATTAACACAACATTGTAAATCAACTATACTTCAGTAAAAAAAATATATATTTGAAGTGAAAGCCAGCCTCAGCCGATGGGATCAGATAAGAGCTAGATATGTGAAAATTGTAAAGCAAAACCATTCTTTATTAGAAAAGGCAAGTGATTAAAAATAGAACGTATGTAACTAGTGAAGTGAAAAATATGCTGTTTTTAACATCTCAAGCTGTAAACTCTTTTAAGTTTCTATTTAATTTTCCAGGTTTCTGTATTATGCTCCCCCAAGAAACATAAAACATACTAGGAAACTTTTCAGAATGACCAGCTATGATGAAGCAGTTCACATAGGACTTACTGAAGTTCCATCCCAAATTTATGAGAGAGATAGGAATAGAAGGTACTCTGGTCCAACAGGAGAATGGTATAAATTTTAAATCTAATAATCTATGATTTTCAAAATTTGTAGAGCAAAATTCAAAGTAAGTTAAATAACAAATTTAATCCCATTGTTAATATAGCTTAGGTTTCAGTTTGTTACTGGAACCAGGCAAGAAGATTACCTTCCTCTTTCAACAAACCTTACACTCTCTTTACCATAAGAAGTCAAACTCCTCCTTTATGAAAACTCAGTGTACTAAACTTATTTGTGATATCCTGCATCTGACAAAAATACATCTTCCACTGGACTGACATTTAATAGCATGTTTTATATTTCATTTTGTTTTGGTAACAATCTTTTAAGTATTGAAGTATCCCACAAAATAGATGACTGTAAAGAAAGAGTAACTATAGCAAGATATTTCTTGCCTCCCCTTCCCAATTATTTATTGAATAACAGTTTGTTGCTATCACTTGTGGAATTTTATGTGGAAGTGGAAGTTTAAAAAATATATTCCTTTCATCCTCCTAGACTTTTCTTAAACCTCAGCTGTTCTGATAACTACTTTAGAATGAAAAGCAGAGTCTCTTACCTAATACTTTACTGTAAAACTGGTCCCAAAGCTGAGTGTCAGTCATATTGTTGGAGCCAGAAGTCAAAGAAAATGGAAAGCATTAAATTTTTTACCCTTTCTGGAAATGTCATTTTGTCTGTTAGTCCTACCATGGCAACAGGCACATAGGAAGGCGGAGCTGGAAGTTTCCCACAGTATTCCTCCATTGTGCTACCTAAGGAGAGCCTTAGCGTGTACACAAAAGGGACTCCCAGAAACTAAGCAATCAGCTCTCCACAGGGCATCACAGGGTCTATAATCATGACATTATAGCTGGTTTCCTGGAGTTTCTTCATGATTGACTGGTTGTAGACAACACTCTCACACAGAAGTGTTAAATGTCTACTTATTTGAAGGAAAAATTCTTGCAGTTGTTTTGCTGATTGTTAGGGTGACAATGATGGCATGATGTTAACAGATAGGTCTGAAAAGTCATTTAGTGTATTTTTCAGCAGTCTCTCTGTGTGGAAGTTCAGTGTGGAAGGCTTGTTGTGATCAATGATGAGATTTTGTTGAGACACTAACACAGTTACTTCGTAGCCCCTTTTTATGAGTTTCTCCAAAATAACCTTTAGATTGAGACAATGACTCATGCCACAGGGCCACACCAGGACCTTCTCACAGAATCCACAGCCAGTGTAGCTGAGCTGCGGCAGTAGAATTGCTGAAACCCATTTCCCAGACACCATGACAGCAGCTGCCTCACTCACTGCTCTACAAAGGTTGAATATTTGCTGGGCACAGAAATGAAGTGGCAATTTAGACATAGATCAAGTTAAAAATTAATTTCTAGAGTTAGGAAATGGCAGTTACATGCAGAGAACTTTGCCAGTGTGTTTAACTGTGCACAGTACTATATGAAATTTGTTCAGGAGGAGATATGAAATATTTATATATTTTGGAAGAAATGATTGCCACGTTCTAGGAGCTTGTTTTAAATATGTTAAAATAGAAAAGATATTTTTAAATGACAATTTTAAAATGTGATAGAAGAAGCCATTTAAGTAAGTCTAGTAAATAATATGGTGTATCTTTTGGAACATGATGATTGATAATTTGGGGAAACATAAAATGTAGGTCCTGTCATAAGGTTGGTCACATGCTAGTATGTGGATAAAACACATACATCACATAATATAGAAGGAATATACTAAATACTGGTCAAAGGTACAGAGTTTCAGGGCCTCAGAAAATGCTGTCACTGTAATGTGAAGAAAATCAGACAAAGCTTCAAGATGGAGGGGACATTTCAGCTGAGCCCAGAAGCAAAGGGTACAGGAGAAGGGTTCTGAAGGTGAATAGAAGAACAGGAGAAAAAGATGAATATGTAAGTCATGGTCATTTAGGTATACAGTTATTAGTTCAGTATGTATGGAGCAGAGGCTATCACAAAAGAACTGGGCAGAAAAGGAAAATATTAGTTAAAATAAGACACTTTGGAGAGCCTTGAATGCTATACTCTGGGTTCAGTTTTAATCTCCATAAAAATATGTCTACTCAAGTTTTCAAATCACGTTCAGAAAATGATCATATATATCCTTTAATAAAACTATTCTGACCTCTAAATAGGATTTGAGTTGTAGAGAAAAAAAGAATATGTAAGTGGTTAAAAATTAAATATTAGGAAAGCAAGATTTGATGAGAGTATCAGGGAGAATATAATATTGATTTATGAATGGAGAGCATAGAATGAAAGTCTTAATGACTGATGGGAAGTGAAAGGTGACCAGTAGTTAACAAGGAAGTGCTTGGTTTATACTTTGAGCAACCAGAGTGTGATAATGACACTAGCAAAATCATGAAACACTAAAGGAAGAGTAGCTATCAGAAGAATTTTTGACCTGCAGTGTGTAAGTTAAAGACTGGACATGTCTGTGAATCCAAGAGAGGGGTAAAATTTAGAAGTACAGATTTTGTGTCCAATCATCTATCCATATTTCAATCCAATTCCAATTCTTCTCCAAATTCTTGATATTTCATACCTTCAACAAGCAATTTTTAGCACTTATTATATACCAGATTCTATATTATTCGCAGGGCATAAAGAGACAAGTAAGATACAGTTCTAATTCAAAATGATCTCACAGATTATTGCAGAAAATAAGTTAACTGGTTAACTAATACTTATTCTACAAGTATAAGGGAGATGGATCATATAAGGTAGAGATGAATTGAGGAAGGGCAAATCCCATGAAGGAGGTTGCTTAGTGGAGGAAGGGAATGATGGAATTATGAGTTAGCTAAGTCTTTAAGAGTCTATTTAGCAGGTTGAAAAGTATTACTTAGAAGTAAAAGATAATATTAATGTATCTGTGTTCTAAGAAGTGTGGCATAGTTATATCAAGGGTTATATTCAGTTACAAAATTATACTGATTTCAATAATTTGAAAGAGATATATTGAAATTTCAAATCCCTTGAGAGCTTATCTGTTTTGCTAAAATGAAAACACAGAGTAGGTTTGCTTAGAAGATGCCAAGATAAATCCAGGACCAAGGATTGAGGGTTGTGCTGTGTTGCATAGTTAGGCTAAGTTCTGGTAGTAATTGGTAAAAAGCAGAATCCAAAAGAGAGTCAGAAAACAAGAAGATAGGACAGAACCATAAATCCACGAAAAGAAAAATTGAGATAACATTATAATCTTAAAGGAGGAAGGTCCTTTTATACAGGATAAGTAACCCAGAAGTGATTTGAAAAAAAAAGACTGATAAATTTATCTACTCACTATGACAAAATTCATATGCTGTAAACAGCTTAAACAAAGTCAAAGACAAAGCAGAGATATAATACAGGTCAGAAATTGACCACAACATACATGTGTAATTTGGTAGAGAAATATTTCTAAGTTCTTTTATTATATGAGAAAACTAATGTAGAACTCAGATTTTGAAGAAGGATTTATTTGCATACATTTAAAAGTATAGGCATTTTTTCACTTACGTCAAACTGAAACATTTAAAATTCTAGATAAAATATAAAATCGCCCCATTAAAATTCATTTTTGATTTGGCAAGAAAGTAAAAAGGCTGCAGAATCCCTAAACAAAGTCAAAGAAGGAATTCTGATGTTCAAGCTTGTCATTTCTTTGAAGAATACACAGTATAGGGCAGGAGTAGGGAGAAGGAAAGTCTGAAGGTTTGCCTAAGACCCCACACCCTGTGTATGTTCATGTAATGTTAGATTCTCAAGATATGGCCTCACTTTTATGAATAATTCCTTTACACAGAAGTTTACAGCAAGGAAAATTGTTATTTTTGACTTGGCATTGTATGGATGAAAAAAATCTTCCCTTAGAATTAACACAGTCAGCTTTTGTATGGATTTCCAGCTCAAACTAGAAAAGGCTCTTTGAAGAAACTTTGACCCCAGCTTCAAAGGTTCCCACAGATAAAATTTCAAGGGAAATAAACAGCTCCTTTTCACAAGGAAACAAGGCTTCAAGACTGAGAACCAGAAAAAGCAACAGAGACCAGAAATATTAGCACAATGATTTGAAATATTATTGTTTGAAATGAAAAATAAAATTATTTTGTACAATATATTTAAGGCTATGAAAGTTAAGTCCGAAAATATGGGCAAGGAACAAGAGATTAAAAAGAAAAATTGTGAAAATTTGCTAAAGAAATAAAGTGAATTTCTGGAAATTAAGAATTCAACAAATAAAATTTAAAAGTCAATTTTGATTGAAGAGCAGATTAAATGCAACTGTACAAATGAACAGTGACCCAAAAGAGAAATCAGAAGATGTTATGTAGAATTAAGTTCTGAATTTAAAAAATGAAATAGGAAATATGATAGAATGGTGAAGAGGCATGGAGAATAGACTTAAGACTTGAATCTAGTTAGTGGTTTTGCTTACTTGGTGCCTCCTCTCTCAAGTCTTTTTTCACTCTTTAAAGCTTGTGCATTTTTCATGCAACCAGTCTGCACAACGAAGCCCTACATTTATGTTCCTTTTACCAAATCTTCCAATTATTTTAAATTTTTAAATAAGTAATCATTTTAGACATAAAAAGTTTCAAATTAAATATAGAGATTTCTGTATACTCTGCAGTAGTTATTACTATGTGTTTGCCTAATAGTGATTTTCTATTTCCATTACTCCTTCTGTAACTATTAATTGGAAATTTACTGTAAAGGATTGTAAAAATATGTGCAAACATATGAATAGCATGATTTGCAAAGTCTCACAGTATCTCCCTTCAAGATACTTATTAATTACAAAGGGTGAAATAGGGAGAATCCTGGCAGACACCATCTTAACTAAGTGATCAAAATATGGGGCTTCCCTGGTGGCGCAGTGGTTGAGAGTCCGCCTGCCAATGCAGGGGACACGGGTTCGTGCCCCGGTCCGGGAATATCTCACATGCCGCGGCGGAGCGGCTAGGCCCGTGAGCCATGGCCGCTGAGCCTGCGCGTCCGGAGCCTGTGCTCCGCAATGGGAGAGGCCACAACAGTGAGAGGCCCGCGTACCGCCAAAAAAAAAAAAAATATATATATATATATATATATATATGTGGTCACTAGTAATAACTATCTCTATGATGTATTTCTGCTATGTCACACTGTGAAGGACACAAGATTGCTTCGGCAGTATTCTTACTCCAAATGCATCATCTCACCCTAATCACAAGAGAATACCAGAAAAAAAAATTGAGGGATATTCTGAAAAATAACTAGCCAGTAGTCTTCATAAAGGAAAAAACAAAGAAAGACTGGGAACTGTCACAAATTGAAGAGTAGGGAGACTGGACAAGTAAACACAAGGGGGAAACCTGGATTGTATATTGGAAAGAAAAAAGGGTATCATCAGGATAATTGACAATGTTTTAATAAGAATTCCTAGTTTTGATAACTTTATTATGATTGTGTAAATGTAATGTTAAAAACCCAGTCAATTAAAAAGTTCAATTATTCCTTCTATATTTATTAATTTGAATTTAAATAATTTCCTACTTATTCAATTATTTACTTATATTGCTATAACTCAAAAATTTATTTTTATAGATTCTATTTAATTTATTATCATTATTTATTTTATTGCTCAAATTGTCACAGATTTTGGAAACTTTTTCATATATTAGTTCCTATGTCCTTTTGATATGACCCCATCATTTTCAAGCACTCTTTACTTTCTGATACCACAAAATGTTTCAGGACCTTCTACTATTTTCACAGCCCCAACCTTAAAATCGACCATTTCTTCAATGAATGCTGGTTCATTTTATTAGAGAATGGCACTTAAAAATCAAGATATGTTAGGTGTGTTCAGTGTTACTGGCGTTTTAGTCTTACTCAGAAGACAAAGCTAGTAAATATACTTGCACATACTAATACTCACATAACAACATGGGGAATGTAGACAATATTTTGTAATAACTGTAAATGGGAAGTAACTTTTAAAAATTGTATTTAAAAAAGGATGCACTAGGGAAAAAAAAGAAAATAAAACTGCCATAACTTTCAAATGCTAGAGTTGTCTATATTGAAATTCAAAGAAACATATAGCCACTGCCAAGTTACAGCTCTGCACCTGGGGAGACAAACTTTCAACTTATACATATATATTATATATATTTAATATTATATATAATGTATAGAGAGATGTTCTGTATATGTAATGTTTTACAAACTTGAACATATCCATAGTATAATATTGCATACACAAACATATATATTATACATATGTAATGTTTTTAAGTTGATATGTCTAGTTTGGTTCCTGCAGAATGAATGGATCTTCTGCTTCCTTCGAGCTGTCGTCCACTTGGATCTTGTGGGTCAGCTCTTAATTGGGTGGGGAGGTGACATATTTAACCTATTTTGTACTTAGTGTCTTTAGTGTTATATTTTACTGACAGTAATAAATGTCATCTTATGAAAAAAGAAAAAGAATTAGCTCAACTTTGACTCTCTATGCAAAGAATTACCAATCTCCTGGTCCTTCAGGTATAACGTGTAGCTTTAACAGGGCCAAAAAAAACTGGTCCACTTATTGTTTAAATATGAGAGGTTCCTACATTGAATGGGAAGATTGAGTTCATCATTTGATAAGCCAACTTCCATATTAATGCTCATTCAGGGAGTCAGTGCAGAATGTTAAAAATAAAATTCTTTTTAGGGAGAGGGAAGGGAGGAGAGGCAAGATAGGGGTAGGGGATTAAGAGATACAATCTATTATGTATAAAATAAGTAAGCTACAAGGATATATTGTACAGCACAGAAAATATAGCTAATATTTTATAATAACTATAAATTGAGTATAAGCTTTAAAAATTGTGAATTACTATGTTGTACACCTGAAACCTATATAATATAAATTAACTATACCTCAATAAATTTTTTAAAAAGTAAAAAAAAATTTAATAAAAATGCTTTGATAAACTGAAAAAAAGTTGATATCTCTATATAATATACACTATATAATATACAGTATATATAATATTATATAATATATAATACCACTTTATATAGATAGATGCATATGTTCAGCTTTAAACAATATCTACAATATCAATATCAACATAGACACACACATATAATATTGATAATTTTGGAATTAAAAAAACAGTAAGAATAATAAAATAATAAAACATTATGGATAATTCAATAAAACAAAGTGTAATTCTATATTGCAATGTAAATTTCTGTGTAAAATGTTTTTCCTGTACTCATTTATTGAAGAGAGCATCCTTTCTCGATTGTATGTTCTTTGCCCCTTTGTCATAAATTAATTCTCCATATATGTGTGGGTTTATTTCTGGCCTCTCAATTCTGTTCCATTGATTTATGTATCTGTTTTTCAGTCAATTCCATGCTGTCTTGATTAGTATAGCTTTGTATAGTTTGAAATCAGGGAGTGTGGTACCTCCAGTGTATTGAGTTCTTCAGCTCCAGAATTTCTGTTTGATTCTTTTAAGAGTTTAAATCTCCTTGGTAAATTATTCTTTCTGTTAATTAATTCATTAATTTTATTCCTGAGCTCATTGAATTGACTTTCGGAGTTCTGTTGTAGCTTGCTGGGGTTTCTTCATGATAGCTATTTTGAATTCTCTATCAGATTGTGATAGTCAGTGATTTTAAGATTGGTTTCTGGACAACTGTCATTTTCTTTTTGTGGTACAATGTTACTGTGGATCTTCATGGAGCTTGATGAGTTGCTCCTCTGATGGCACATTCGACGTAGTGAACGTCTTTCTATTCTTTTCCAGTACGTGGCACTATAGCAAAGGTTTTTCGTTTCTCTTACCTGCGCTGACTGGTTATATTTGAGAGTAGGCAATTTCCACCCTCTGCTAACTCTGTCATGGGTGTTGCCTAGTGCTGGCATTGTCACTACTTCGGAGTCCTTGGTGCCTTGCTGCTGCTGATATCACTGGCATTGCTGCCTGAGGCTCCAGGATAGTGGGTGCTCCTGCTCTGTCTGCCATCTCCTGAGTCACGCACGGCCTTGTTCTCCACAGCGGGTGGGGGAAGATGGAGGGAAGTGGGGGGTCACAGGTTCCTCTGCTGTGTTCGGGGTTATTGGGTTCACAGGCACTACCACTGGAGGCAGGGGCAAGGGCCTGGAGTTGTGGCTGTCTCCATGGTTAGAGGGACAGAGTCCTAGACACTGCTCCCACCGCTGCCCGGTTACCTGTGGCTGCGAGCACCATTGCAGCCAGCAGGCCTGAGTCGTGTGCACTGCCTTCCCTGCTGTAACCATGTTCTCTGGGGCTGAGTTGCTGGGATTACAAGCATCACCTCCGCTGTTCCCTTGGTTACACCTTCTCTAGGTATTCTAGTCCACTCACATTTAGCTGTACACTTGGTACATCTAGGAAGGGCATTAGCTGCCAAATCACTGAATAGAAAACTAGACAAGAGATGCTTGATGGATCACAAAGTGAACATGAGTGACAATGTAATGATGTTACTTTTGCAGTTAAAATGATCATAGGGTGTATTAAAAAGCTCAAAGAAGAAAAATGGAAGTCCAAAGAAAACAAAACCACTAATTCAAAAAGATATATGCACCCCAATGTTCATAGCAGCATTATTTACAATAGTCAAGTTATGGAAGTAATCTAAGTGTTCACCAACAGAAGAATGGATGAAGAAGACGTGATGTATATATATATATATATACACATACATACACATAATGGAATATTACTCAGCCATAAAAAAGAGTGAAATCTGCCATTTGCAACAATGTGGATGGACTTAGAGGATATTATGCTTGGTAAAATAAGTTGGACAGAGAAAGACAAATGCTCTAAGTTATCATTTATATTTGGAATCTAAAAAATAAAACAAACGAGTGTACATAACAAAACAGAAACAGACTCACAGATATAGAGAACAAACCAGTGGTTACCAGTGGGGAGGGGGAAGTGGGGTTAAGAGATACAAACTACTATAGGTAAAATAAATAAGCAATAAGGATATATTGTACAGCACAGAGAATATAGCCAGTGTTTTACAACTTTAAATGGGGTATCATCTATAAAAATATTGAATCACTATTTCCTGGAAAGTGAAACTGCAATGAGCTGTACAACTTATGATTTATGTTTTACCTCCAAAGAAAGGTTACAGAGAATTTTAAAAATCTCACAACACTGGCCACAGGAAAACCATATGTGAGAAGGAATTAAAAGCCTATGTGAATGCCATATGCTAACACATATATATGGAATCTAAGAAAAAAAAATGTCATGAAGAGATTAGTGGTAGGACGGGAATAAAACACAGACCTACTAGAGCATGGACTTGAGCACATGGGGAGGGGGAAGGGTAAGCTGTGACGAAGTGAGAGAGTGGCAGGGACATATATGCACTACCAAATGTAAATTACATAGCTAGTGGGAAGCTGCCGCATAGCACAGGGAGATCACCCCTGTGCTTTGTGACCATGAGAGACTGATTCACTTTGTTGTTAAGGAGAAACTAACACACTATTCTAAAACAGTTATACTCCAATAAAGATGTTAAAAAAAAAAAAAAGCCTATGTGAGAGCAGATTAACAGAGATCCACGTTTTCCAGGGAAAGGATGAGATGTTGGCAATGAGGATTATAATGGGAGTGAGTTACAGAAAAACAAACAAATAAAAAAATATTGGGCCCAGAAAGGGAGCCAGAAATCAAATGTAAAAAATGTAGTGAGTAACCTAGCCCAGTTTCAGTCAAGTGGGGTAGATGGGAAATGTTATGAGGCTTATTTATTTAATTAATTAATTTATTTTAATGGTCTGGGAAAAGGTAGGGTTAGTTCTAGGGAATCCATCTAAAATTTAGCAGCAGGGAAAGAGGGACCAACATGGAACCCACGTGGCACTTAGAGGTAAAAGCAGGCTACATTGGTTGAGTGTTACATAGATTAGTACTGGGATTTCCTCTCTCCTGTCTGCAGTGTGCTGGGAAAAATGGAGACAGATCAGGAAACCAAAAGACACAGGCAAAATGGGACTATTCAGTTTCGTTACCGGTTTAACTATTTTCATTACAACATTCAAGTCCTTGGCCTTCCTATAGCTGTAGCAAAGGCTAGTCTCAAATCCTTCCCACATGAGAACTACCTATGTGCTATATGTACAGCAAATCTCTCTGAGGTTGGGGGAGAGATCAGGCTCAGTGCAATTTGAAGATGCCTTGCGGAACAATTAGCCAGGGCAAGATTTATTATTAATAGATTCACTCCTTAGGGCTTCCCTGGTGGCGCAGTGGTTGAGAGTCCGCCTGCCGATGCAGGGGACACGGGTTCGTGCCCCGGTCCGGGAAGATCCCACATGCCGCAGAGCGGCTGGGCCCGTGACCCATGGCCGCTGAGCCTGCGCGTCCGGAGCCTGTGCTCCGCAACGGGAGAGGCCACAACAGTGAGAGGCCCACGTACCGCAAAACAAAACAAACAAACAAAAAAGACAAATTAGATTTTACCAGTTCGTCTTGGAAATATAGCTTGATTTGAAATAAAATATTCAAGGTAGTTAGTTATCTGTTGTTCAACTACATTTAGTAACATGAGGAGCGTAAGGATTTAAGTAAATAAAATATTTAATTTCTTAATATGTGGGATTTCTGAAGCTAGATTAGTATACTGTGCAAATGAGAAGTTGGGAACATTCTGTTTCACAAAGGCTTTTTCACACGTTATATAATTTGTCATGGTTTCCTTTGAGAAGGGAGATTTAGTATATCCCAGAGGCCATTTATTTTCTACAAATATTTACTGACTACTTTCTGTGTACATAGCCCCATGATAGTATAATTAGGGCATTGTCATTACAGAGTTCTTGTATAGTTTGGTGTAAATAATATTCAGCATAAGTATAATCCTTCATAATTGACATAACATTTCCATCCAAAAGTGTCATATGATCATCCTAAAGAGTACTGTGAAATAATTTCCCCATTTTAAAGAGAAGGATGTGCTGTGACTCGAGTTTACCTGCCTGAGAGCACACATTTAGCAAATGGAACTTGAACTCAGAATCTCCTGTGCTTTCCAAGGCCCTTCACCATTTTACTTTTTACATCTCCCTATTTATAGACAGTTACCTTATTCAAAACCCACAGTAGTTGGTATGTGATACATATATGCGCAGTGATAACTATTATAGCACACATTTCAAATGTCTTGGGAAATAATCATGTGAATAACACCTAAATTTAAAGCGAAATATGTTTTTGAAGCATATGAAATTTGGAACCCAGAAAAAAAGAAAATATAGTTATGTTACATTATAAAAGATATAAAAACACAGAATTTTACTTTCAAAATTCTACCATATCTACAAAAGTATATGCAAAATTTAATTACCTTGCATATGTTTTATTTATATGTGTGTGATGTGTTCAATATCTTTCCTCTAGACTAATTCCACAAAGAAGTTTAAAAGTGATGGAAAACAGGATAAAGAGTATTCCAAAATCAAGGAAAGAGAAAAATTTTACAGATTCTACTTGTGAAAGGTAAGATTTAAGGTCAGTTACATTAAATCTTTATTGTAAATCCTATGTAAGTCCTGCATCTATGGCCTGCCACGGGTTTTTGCACTTGTTTTTACCTATGCCTGAAATGCTTTTCCTCCAGGGATCCTACTGGTTCTCTCTCACTACTCTGAGGTCTTTGTCTGAATGTCATCTTTTCATTTCAGACCTTCCTTTGCCACCCTATTTAAAAGTATAACACCACTTGCAGAACTGTCTAGTCTTCGTGTTTTACTACATAGAATATATCACAGTCTAACACCCTGTATATTTTATAGATTCATTTTATTTGTTGACTGTCTCCTTTTTTTTTAACATCTTTATTGGAGTATAATTGCTTTACAATGGTGTGTTAGTTCCTGCTTTACAACAAAGTGAATCAGTTATACATATACCTATACATATGTTCCCATATCTCTTGACTGTCTCCTTTTACTAGTGTGAGCTCCATAAGGGTAGAGTAGAGATTTTGATCTGTTTTGCTAACTGTTGTATTCCCAGTACCTAGAAAAGAGGTAGGTACTGGGCTGGTATTTGGTAACTTTTCTACACAAAGAAAGCGAGATGGATGGAAGGGAGGAAGGAAGGAGGGAGGGAAAGAGGAGGGAAGGAAGGAAGAGAGAAGGAAGAAAGTAAAATAAATGAAGGAAGGTAGGGAGAGACGGAAGAAGGAAGAAAAGAAATAAAGGGAGGGACAGAGGAAGGCCAAAAGGTGAGTAAAAGAATAGTATTTTGCATATTACTTTTGTAAGAAAGTACCATTGGTAGCAACAACTATTAATTTTTGCTGTTAATTAGTATCCCTGCTACTACTAATAGATCTAGAGAAAAAAGCATTACTTAGAAAAGAAAACAGAAAAATAAAGAAAGGAAGACTCATGAAGATGAGAAAAAGAAATAATGTATACAATGAACCAGAACTGGCCTTGACAGTTTGTTTTTATTTTGTTTGATGCTCATAAAGGAATCTGTGAGACAAGGAACTTTGAGGTTTGCCAAAGGTCCCTGGCAAATAAGTTGGAGGCACTGCTGGCGCAAGCACCCAGGGGAACCTAAGGATGGAGAGATAGTGAAAGGCAGAGAAGAGTATAAATTCAAGTTTCCAGTGCCTAATCCTAGGCTTTTTAAAGCTTCCTCAGACAAAGAAAAAATGAAGAATGAAGAAGGGAAAGTAAATCAGGTATCACTTCAAAATGTGTGTCAAGGTATTTTTTAGAAGTGTCATAATTTATCCTAATAAAGGTATTGTCATTTATATTTGAAGATTGATTTACACATTGAAAAGCTATTACCTAAATAAGCACAACATTATTTGCTTTGAAACAACAACATGCGTATTAATACCACCACTCCATTTTCTAGGAATTTATCCAGAAATAATGTTCAAGGATGTGTACAAAGATACAATAAATGTATTTACTTCAGCTTGGCATAGGCAGTGGTATGGAAGCCTTCTGCTGTATTAACAATAAGAATAAATAAGATATCTGGAATCAATAGTAAGAGAATATTTTAGAGACTTACCTAGGATTTTGCTATAATATGAATTCCATTATCCCCAGTAGGACTGAAATATAAAGTCTTGCAGTGGATAAGATATGGTATTTTTAACCCTTTCGCCACAGGTCATCTGGTCAGTGAGCTCTGAAAGTGCTACAGGTACATAGGAGGCATGTGCTGGGATTTTTCCACAGTGTCTCTTCACTGCTGAGGCTGGAGAGAACCTCAACGTGTACATAAATGGAATTCCTGATTTCAGAGCAACCAAGTCTCCACAGATTGTTACTGGGTCGGCTAGCAGCACATCAAAGCCTCCTTTCTGAAGTCTTGCCATTAACTTGGGGTTCTTTAATACTCCATCACAGATTTGTATATTAATTCGAAAAAAAGTATGTAGGACTTTTCCTAGTTCTTTGTAGAAACGTTATATAATTTGTCATGGTTTCCTTTGAGAAGGGAGATTTAGTATATCCCAGAGGCCGTTTATTTTCTACAAATATTTACTGACTACTTTCTGTGTACATAGCCCCATGATAGTATAATTAGGGCATTGTCATTACAGAGTTCTTGTATAGTTTGGTGTAAATAATATTCAGCATAAGTATAATCCTTCATAATTGACATAACATTTCCATCCAAAAGTGTCATATGATCATCCTAAAGAGTACTGTGAAATAATTTCCCCATTTTAAAGAGAAGGATGTGCTGTGACTCGAGTTTACCTGCCTGAGAGCACACATTTAGCAAATGGAACTTGAACTCAGAATCTCCTGTGCTTTCCAAGGCCCTTCACCATTTTACTTTTTACATCTCCCTATTTATAGACAGTTACCTTATTCAAAACCCACAGTAGTTGGTATGTGATACATATATGCGCAGTGATAACTATTATAGCACACATTTCAAATGTCTTGGGAAATAATCATGTGAATAACACCTAAATTTAAAGCGAAATATGTTTTTGAAGCATATGAAATTTGGAACCCAGAAAAAAAGAAAATATAGTTATGTTACATTATAACTCTTAGGTCTTTGTCTGAATGTCATCTTTTCATTTCAGACCTTCCTTTGCCACCCTATTTAAAAGTATAACACCACTTGCAGAACTGTCTAGTCTTCGTGTTTTACTACATAGAATATATCACAGTCTAACACCCTGTATATTTTATAGATTCATTTTATTTGTTGACTGTCTCCTTTTTTTTTAACATCTTTATTGGAGTATAATTGCTTTACAATGGTGTGTTAGTTCCTGCTTTACAACAAAGTGAATCAGTTATACATATACCTATACATATGTTCCCATATCTCTTGACTGTCTCCTTTTACTAGTGTGAGCTCCATAAGGGTAGAGTAGAGATTTTGATCTGTTTTGCTAACTGTTGTATTCCCAGTACCTAGAAAAGAGGTAGGTACTGGGCTGGTATTTGGTAACTTTTCTACACAAAGAAAGCGAGATGGATGGAAGGGAGGAAGGAAGGAGGGAGGGAAAGAGGAGGGAAGGAAGGAAGAGAGAAGGAAGAAAGTAAAATAAATGAAGGAAGGTAGGGAGAGACGGAAGAAGGAAGAAAAGAAATAAAGGGAGGGACAGAGGAAGGCCAAAAGGTGAGTAAAAGAATAGTATTTTGCATATTACTTTTGTAAGAAAGTACCATTGGTAGCAACAACTATTAATTTTTGCTGTTAATTAGTATCCCTGCTACTACTAATAGATCTAGAGAAAAAAGCATTACTTAGAAAAGAAAACAGAAAAATAAAGAAAGGAAGACTCATGAAGATGAGAAAAAGAAATAATGTATACAATGAACCAGAACTGGCCTTGACAGTTTGTTTTTATTTTGTTTGATGCTCATAAAGGAATCTGTGAGACAAGGAACTTTGAGGTTTGCCAAAGGTCCCTGGCAAATAAGTTGGAGGCACTGCTGGCGCAAGCACCCAGGGGAACCTAAGGATGGAGAGATAGTGAAAGGCAGAGAAGAGTATAAATTCAAGTTTCCAGTGCCTAATCCTAGGCTTTTTAAAGCTTCCTCAGACAAAGAAAAAATGAAGAATGAAGAAGGGAAAGTAAATCAGGTATCACTTCAAAATGTGTGTCAAGGTATTTTTTAGAAGTGTCATAATTTATCCTAATAAAGGTATTGTCATTTATATTTGAAGATTGATTTACACATTGAAAAGCTATTACCTAAATAAGCACAACATTATTTGCTTTGAAACAACAACATGCGTATTAATACCACCACTCCATTTTCTAGGAATTTATCCAGAAATAATGTTCAAGGATGTGTACAAAGATACAATAAATGTATTTACTTCAGCTTGGCATAGGCAGTGGTATGGAAGCCTTCTGCTGTATTAACAATAAGAATAAATAAGATATCTGGAATCAATAGTAAGAGAATATTTTAGAGACTTACCTAGGATTTTGCTATAATATGAATTCCATTATCCCCAGTAGGACTGAAATATAAAGTCTTGCAGTGGATAAGATATGGTATTTTTAACCCTTTCGCCACAGGTCATCTGGTCAGTGAGCTCTGAAAGTGCTACAGGTACATAGGAGGCATGTGCTGGGATTTTTCCACAGTGTCTCTTCACTGCTGAGGCTGGAGAGAACCTCAACGTGTACATAAATGGAATTCCTGATTTCAGAGCAACCAAGTCTCCACAGATTGTTACTGGGTCGGCTAGCAGCACATCAAAGCCTCCTTTCTGAAGTCTTGCCATTAACTTGGGGTTCTTTAATACTCCATCACAGATTTGTATATTAATTCGAAAAAAAGTATGTAGGACTTTTCCTAGTTCTTTGTAGAAAGTCCAGAGCGTGAGAGGAGTCGGTCTGTGATCTATCCACAGCATTACCAGATGTTCAATTAAGGAGTCGATGTTGCTTTTCTTGTAGGAAACAGATATCACCTCAAAATTCACAAGAGAATCATCACTGGAGTTAACAAATATAGTTGCTGATGAAGCCTGTACAGTCACATTGTGATTTCTTTGATTCAACTCTTCTAAAATGATCTTAATGTTTAACCAACGGCTACCATCCATTGGCTAAATTAGCACATTCCCACTTAGAGCAATTTCAATCAGAGTCAAATTAAAAATCAGAAGATGGTGGCGCAGCGGTTGAGAATCTTCCTGCTAATGCAGGGGACACGGGTTCGAGCCCTGGTCTGGGAGGATCCCACATGCCGCGGAGCAACTAGGCCTGTGAGCCACAACTACTGAGCCTGCGCGTCTGGAGCCTGTGGTCCACAACAAGAGAGGCCATGATAGTGAGAGGCCCGCGCAGCGCGATGAAGAGTGGCCCCGGCTTGCCACAACTAGAGAAAGCCCTCGCACAGAAACGAAGACCCAACACCCGCAACAAGAGAGGCCGCGATACTGAGAGGCCCGCGCACCGCAATGAAGAGTGACCCCGGGCTTCCCTGGTGGCGCAGTGGTGGAGAGTCCGCCTGCCGATGCAGGGGGCGCGGGTTCGTACCCCGATCTGGGAGGATCCCACGTGCCGCGGAGCGGCTGGGCCCGTGAGCCGTGGCCGCTGGGCCTGCGCGTCCGGAGCCTGTGCTCCGCAACGGGAGAGGCCACAGCAGTGAGAGGACCGCATACCAAAAAAAAAAAAAAGAGTGACCCCTGCTTGCCACAACTAGAGAAAGCCCTCGCACAGAAACGAAGACCCACCCAACACAGAAAAAATAAATAAATTAATTAATAAACTCCTACCCCCAAAATCTTAAAAAAAAAAAAAAAAAAAAGATCTCCTGGGGGAGCTGTCACACCCCCTCCATCACAGCCACTTCCATTTCTAGAGATTATTACTCCCCGGAAGCACTTTAACAACAACAACAACAAAAAAATCAGAAGATGGGAAAACTTCTTACGCATGGTGATATCCATTATGGAAACCATCCTACTACAGATCTTTTAAGACGAAAAGAAACTTTCAAAGTATATTTAGGTAGATTATTTTTCAAACAAAATAATATTTAATGCAATGGCTACACTCATTCATAAGTCAATTGATCTATAGATTAAAAGGAAAACAATATTACTCAAATTCTTGAATATATTAATATGATTAGTCCAACAAAAGAAATGAATTCTGGCCCTATTTTAAAGAAAAAGAAGCAGGCAGGTTATAAGCCTGATATCTGTGTTCTCTGTGAAAATAACCATAATTTATAAAATGTACCTTCAATTTAGTATATCTTTCCCCAAATTAGGTTAAATGAAAAATAATACTTCTCACTGCTAAAGTCACTTTGCCAAAAGTTGCAGAATTTTCAAGCTGGATATCTTTATTATAAGGCATTTCTACACGCATTGTCTGACTCAATCCTTTTCATAATCTTGCTTAGCAGAAGTGATTTACTCCATTTCATGGATAATGAAACTCATGTTGAATTGCATATCCAGAAGCATATTTGACAGAGTAGTACAACTGGGACGATAATCATAACACTATTTCACTGATTTCTGGCTTTTTACAATGTCATGTCTCTGTTAAGTTTCAGGAACTTTGGCAATGCCCAGTGACCAGCGTTATTATCATTTCCCCATGGCTCATATTTAGGAAAATATTAAAAACAAGCTTCCCTTGGAGGAGGTTTGCTCAAACACTTCAAGAAGTTTTAGATTAATTGGGTAATAGAGTAAATTACTACACATTTGATAGAGGACTGTTTTCTTCTCCGATAAAGCAAATTGATCACTGTCTCCTTGTTACAGGGAAATTTTTATTTTCTTCCCTATGATATCTTTATACACAATCAAGGAGATAGCGACCAGCACCCTGAGAAACCATACGCTTTTTACTCAGAGCTGTTTAGTAGCTTAAATTAGGTGAACTCTAGAGTTCAACAGCCCCGGATTCAAAAACTGACCTTTAACAAGATTTGTGACCCTGATGAATTACCTAGACCCTCTCAGCCTTAGTTTTCTCATGTGTAAATGAGAGATGATGCTAATTTGTTATATTACGTTGTAAATTAGCAATAATATCTGCAAAGCTGCTTTGCAGACTACTTGGTTCAGAGAAAGAGTTTAGTAATATTAGCAGTTTAATAAATTTGCCTAAAGATTGACCAGTATATCAGTGGGTTAGCTACAGAATTACTGGCTAGACATGGATGTAATGATATCTGTTAGTTGAGGTTCTTAGTTAATGCCAAACTGAACAAGGGCAACTATATACTGGTGCTATTTTAAAAGTTAAAATCTTTGAAGGCTGCCATTAAAAAGAGAATATAAGAACAAATAAAGTGATTAAAAGGATAGAAACCAGGAACTGAGATTGGAAATTAAGTGCTGGGTTTTCTCTTTATGATCTTTTGCCCTTGAATTGTGTCATTTGGACCTTAAGGAACAAAAGGACCAGGAAGGCAGAGAAAGGGAAAGGGGGGAGAGAGAAGTGATGCTTTTAGAATGATTGTATTTGTGTCCTTTCAAGAGCTAGCCTCAATTTGGTTATAGGGGCAGTAGTTTTAAAATTAATTAGATTTTGAAACAAAACAGCAGGAGAAGAGTATCACTAATCTTGATGGCCATTAAAATGACCTAGTGAAGAGAATTTAAAATAGCTTCATAAAGAAATCTGTTGCTGTCATGACCTTCTTAAAAAAAGGAGACAAAACACAACAACATATAAAGGATAACTGAAAGTTTATTTATAAAATCCTGAGATTTGTTCAGTTATTGAAGTCCTTGTAAGTATAATAATTAATTAGACATTACTCACTAGCAACAGCTATGATAACATTTAAAAGCTTATCAAAATATACCCAGGAATCAAGTGCAAGTAGGCAGCCCTAAATTACCCCAAATTAAAAAAAAATTCAAGCGTTCAAGGAGTTAACTTTCCACTGTTAAGTGGTCTCTTCAGGACAATAACAAAATTATATAATTTAATAAAGACAATAGGAGATAATAGAATTAATTAGTAGCTGATATATATATATATATTATTTTTGTTTTCAAATTATTCTTCGATGTTAAAGTGTTTAATCTCATTGCCATCAGTGTAGGGGTCTGTTCCATTTATTCTCTGGTTTCCTGTATACTTGAAATGCTTCATAATTTGCAAATTCAAAAATGATGAAGAGATTAAAAAATAAATTATGTTTGGGGACATATGCAGTATAAGCCTAGATTTAAATTTCCATCAGTGAAAAAAATAATATGCTAAATATGTATAATTTCATGAAAAAATGAAGTTCTGTAATTTAAAATGATCACATATTTGTTTGCTTTATGAATTCACTAATAGCTCTTCTGAATACGGTTTCAGTAATAGCATGTGGGATTGTCATTCTATAGCCAACGTAAGTCCAGTTTGCCCATCTCCATCATTTTGTATGTAAGAAAATAGATCAAGAGAGGTTTAAATAATCTGAAAGTCACAATGCTGGAAATGCATAAGTATTCTGGTTCCCAGTCCAATGTTTTCTTCTATAATCTACTTTTTAAATTGAATAGTTGAGATATATTTTATAACAGTAAAAATTAGAAAACATTACATTTCACGATGGTGAATATTTGATGATGACATCTTAAACATAACTAAAGAGCTCAGAAAATAATTTTAAAAACATAAGCCTGTGAAACAATACATAAGTACCATGAGTGAAAAATAGATTAGTCATAGCAAATTTGCACCAATTATGATATTGTTCTTTGAATTGTTGGAGAGGAAAAAAAGTTCCCTCTACCTTTTCTAGGTTATTTTGGCTCATCTAAACATTAAATCGATGTGACACAGATGAACAGGAGAAAAAACAAATTTAGTGACATGTGGGGTATCCTCAAGACTATGAGGCCCAAGAACAAGTTAGGCAACTGAGGCCTATATGCCACCTGAGGGAAGGAGAAGGGGGTAACGGTTTGGGGCTTTAGAGTGGAGGAAGGCAATTCACATAGAGATGGAAAAACAAATATTTGGTAAATGAATATTTGCTGTGCCATAGAGACAATGGGACACAGATTGGACTTTGGTCTCCAGGCCCTGTTGAGTTTCCCTGCCACAGTAGCCGATGTTCTCTGTAGATTTCTCTGGTGAGAGGGCTCTTCCTGGACAGGGCCTCTTATCTAAGTTCTTTTAAGCAGTTAAAGGGAAGGTAAAAAGAAAGACTTCCTGAGTCCGTCTCTTAAAAGCAATCAGCCTCTTAAAAGCAATCAGCCTCAGATAATCCTCAAGCCAAAGAGACACATTTTGGGGTGGAAGATTTTGTTCCCCTTCATAATCAATTGCTCCTTTTCATTCTCTCTTTTTGAAAGAGAGGACTCCAAAGGGTAATAAAAGAGACATAAATTTCTCAGAATAGGATTTAATGAGGTTTTGTATATAACACTTGTTGGAGAATGTTAGTCATCTGTATAAAACTAAATTAGAGTTAAAGTATCTTAAAATGTATAATACTATTAGTTTGAATTGAGAATGTTTAAAACAACACTTTTGTACAGGAGTTTTTCTTATAAATTCTTTCCCCAAACACATGCCCTGGCTTGAAGCTTTGCTCTTTCTGTGCATTGCCCTGGATGCCAGGATTTAATTGTGCTGATCATTTCTCATTGTCAGTCAGATTTGGAGGTAGCTCCAGAGGCCACAAAAGCCTACAAACCAGTCTTCACACTGTTTTAGAAACCTGAGTAATCAACTCTTTAGTAACTTTAAAGTTTTAGCCTTACATTAGTAATTCAATTTTATTTGAGTTCCTTGATTGGCATTTAGTTAATTCATTTGAAATTTTATTTATTTTTATTTTTTATTTTCTTCATTTATACATTTTTAATATGATGGATTGTCTCTTTTTTTAAACATATTTTTTGGAGTATAATTGCTTTACAATGGTGTGTTAGTTTCTGCGGCATAACAAAGGTGAATCAGCTATACATATACATATATCCCCATATCTCCTCCCTCTTGCATCTCCCTCCCACTCTCCCTACCCTACCCCTCTAGGTGGACACAAAGCACCGAACTGATCTCCCTGTGCTATATGGCTGCTTCCCACTAGCTATCTATTTTACATGTGGTAGTGCATATATGTCCATGCCACTCTCTCACTTCGTCCCAGCTTAACCTTCCCCCTCCCCATGTCCTCAAGTCCATTCTCTATGTCTGCTCTTTTTTCCTGTCTTTCCCCTAGGTTCTTCAGAACCATTTTTAATTTTTTTAGGTTCCATATATATGTGTTAGCATACAGCATTTGTTTTTCTCTTTCTGACTTAATTCACTCTGTATGACAGACTCTAGGTCCATCCACCTCACTAGAAATAACACAATTTTGTTTCTTTTTATGGCTGAGTAATAGTCCATTGTGTATATGTGCCACATCTTCTTTATCTATTCATCTGTCGATGGACAATTAGATTGCTTCCATGTCCTGGATATTGTAAATAGAGCTTCAATGAACATTGTGGTACATGACTCTTTTTGAGTTATGGTTTTTTCAGGGTATCTGACCCGTAGTGGAATTGATTGGTCATATGGTAGTTCTATTTTTAATTTTTTAAGGAATCTCCATACTGTTCTCCATAGTGGTGGTATCAATTTACATTCCCACCAACAGTGCAAGAGGGTTCCCTCT
>NC_041220.1:37627119-37627744 GCF_002837175.3 Physeter macrocephalus | reverse complement strand
TTTAGGTCTTCTGCCCATTTTTGGATTGGGTTGTTTGTTTTTTTGATATTGAGCTGCATGAGCTGCTTGTAAATTTTGGAGATTAATCCTTTGTCAGTTGCTTCATCTGCAAATATTTTCTCCCATTCTGAGGGTTGTCTTTTCGTCTTGTTTATGGTTTCCTTTGCTGTGCAAAAGCTTTTAAGTTTCATTAGGTTCCATTTGTTTATTTATTTTTTTAATTTCCATTTCTCTAAGAGTGGGTCAAAAGGGATCTTGCTGTGATTTATGTCATAGAGTGTTCTGCCTATGTTTTCCTCTAAGAGTTTTATAGTGTCTGGCCTTATATTTAGGTCTTAAATCCTTTTTGAGTTTATTTTTGTGTATGGGGTTTCCTTTGCTGTGCAAAAGCTTTTAAGTTTCATTAGGTCCCATTTGTTTATTTATTTTTTTAATTTCCATTTCTCTAAGAGTGAGTCAAAAGGGATCTTGCTGTGATTTATGTCATAGAGTGTTCTGCCTATGTTTTCCTCTAAGAGTTTTATAGTGTCTGGCCTTATATTTAGGTCTTTAATCCTTTTTGAGTTTATTTTTGTGTATGGTGTTAGGGAGTGTTCTAATTTCATTCTTTTACATGTTGCTGTCC
>NC_041220.1:37557651-37626985 GCF_002837175.3 Physeter macrocephalus | reverse complement strand
ATATCTCTCCATCTGTTTGTATCATCTTTAATTTCTTTTGTCAGTGTCTTATAATTTTCTGCATACAGGTCTTTTGTCTCCTGAGGTAGGTTTATTCCTAGGTATTTTGTTCTTTTTGTTGCAATGGTAAATGGGAGTGTTTCCTTAATTTGTCTTTCATATTTTTCATCATTAGTGTATAGGAATGCAAGAGATTTCTGTACATTAATTCTACCAGAAAACTACTAGAGCTAATCAATGAATTTGGTAAAGTAGCCAGATGCGAAATTAATGCACAGAAATCTAATTTGAAATTTTAAATATAGGTGAACTTTCTTTTTTTCCTTTTGTTTTACCCTGTATACACTGAGTATTGTCTAAAGTTTTCTTTTTAGCCCTGGGTCTGGCATTAAATCCTTCACCACTTCCTTGATTGTAACCTCAGGCAAATTACTCAGCATCATTACGAAATAGGGGAGAATGACTATGCCTATTTTCTGTAGTTATGAGGACTGAATGAAGCAATGCATGTAAATTATTCAGAATAGCATTTGCACTCAATAAATGTCAGCTATATTTGATATTGTAGGGAGAGAATCTGACTTTAAAATGATCAATTTAACCAGATCAGATTACCTAGATCTCATCACTTAGACCCACCTCCCCTCTTCCCCCTGGGGCACCTGAGCTTTAGTGTAGATGTTCCCAAACACTTGCAATTTTCTCCACAAGTGTCAGTCATGCTCAGTCTCCAGGCACATCACAAATGACCTATCACTAACAATATATTCAGTTGCAAGGTTCAAAAATGATTTAAGAAATACACAGATATAAAGCTCAAGATTATACCTATGAAGATTATAACCTCATTCCCTTTCACTGAGTGGGAGCAAAAAAGAGTGAAAACTCTTTCTGGGAATTGTGCATGTCCCACAGCAAGTTCCATCTTGGTTGTCAAGCCGCCTATGGTTATCATCTGGCTGATGGGTAATTGTGTAAAAGGGAATGCTACCAATTGTGATTTGAAAAATTCTAACCAATCAAGATTAACTTAAATTTTGAAATAGAAGAAGAAAGGAAGGAAGGAGAGAGGGAAGCAAAGGAAAGACAGGAAGAGAATAAAAGAAAGAAAAACAATGTCCCAAACCAAAATATATTCCTCTTCAGGGAAAAGAAGAGTATATTCCAATATATTTTTTCTCCTTTAAAATGACAACTGGAAATCAAGCACTGTGCAGATACACACACTCAAATATGTCTCGTTTCTAACACTTTATTTTACATTAATTACCTGTGCTTAGTGAGTACCTCGTTCATGTGAAGATCTGAATACTATGGTCAAGCTTTTTCCTTTTATGAAGGTCTACTGTTTTTCCTATTGAACTTAATATATTTGCATGATTGTCTATTGTTATTATAGATGGCATTCGTTTTTAGAGATTATTCATATATAAAAATACATTGTATATTTATATAAATCTAATATGTAAAAGTTACTCACAAAAAAATGTTTGTTTTTATAGTGGCCACAGGGTAAAACTGTTGGTAGCAAGAGGTAATATTTATGGATTATAAATATTTTTACTGGCATTAAAATGCTACATTATCATTTCCCTAAATGTTTCCCCAATTTTGGTGGCAGCTTTTTTGTTGTTAATATAAACAAAAATAAAATTTACCTGGATCAACTTTAGATAAATATATTTGAAATCTGCAGAAGCCGTTTCTAACTTTCAGTTAAAGTGAAGCTCTCTTAAGACCAGAAAGCTATCCTCAGGCAAATTGCCCCAGGCAACAGAATTGCTATGCCTAAAGGAATAACAATGTTCTTAGTGATAACATGGTCCAATTAAACTCAATTCGGCAAATTAAATAGGTGAGAAATAGAATAGCAGATTGTAAAAACTAAATATATTGAAAGGAAGAAGAAAAGTATCCAAGAAAGTTTAAACCTAAAATATTCTGAATAATTGATGAATTTTTACCTGAAGATTTTAAAGGAGAAAAAAATTGTTCTAGACGCTTTGGTGTCAGAAAGAATTGTTTGAAAATTCTCTCAACCTAGTAGCTATATGATTTGATTTTAACATGTTCACTATTTCTAAGCCTCAATATTCTCATTTGTGATAGTAGATTTTTCTTCACAAGTTCATTGCAAAGATTAAGGTATATATTACATGTGAAGCACTTATCAACAAATATTGCCTGCTCTTACTATAATATCCATGAGTTTCAACCAAATACCTGTTACCTGAAATAAAAGAAGTAATTTTCACATGATAATATCCAATTCCTAGCAATTAGCAGAGATGGACGCACTCTGAGGTTCTTACAGCATACCACTGCAGAAAAATAATCTTATAGAAAGAAAGTTGTCCTCTATTTATTTACTCAGGTGTGACAATTTGAGAACTGAGTAGATATGGATTTGTTTCAATGACTTTGATTAGAGCAGTCAAGCTAAATTAAAAGGTAAATTCAAATTACAAATTGGAAATAAGTTATTTTTACAAGTCAGTTCTGTTCATCATCCTCATTTATCATTCCACATGTACAAAGTCTTGCAAAAAAAATAAATTACTCTATCATGTCAGTACTTTTATTTCTTACCTGACCTTTTGAATATGAGTGCTCAAGTCCCTGGACATCAATAAGAATATTATGTTTTAGTAAATCAAAGTTTAAATAGACATTCTAAGTCGGAAGAGTGTAATTTGATTAGAAACATGAGATTATCAAAATCAGAGGGTAAGAACCTTTCTAGAAATCTTCATTACATTCCCATGAACAAATTGTTAAGAAAGATTATTCTAATATCTTAAGATGGGAAAATAGTGTGGTTTTATTACCGGTATTAACTTACAAACAAAATACAATGAAACATGTGATTTTGAGATTGCCAGCATGGAGAAGGTTTACCTAGGGATAATTTCACCAACATAAATAAAGAACATCGTAATCCTGATAATTATTATCTCAAGTCGAGAACAAGTAGTTGATAAAAACATAAATGATGAGATGAAAATATAGACACATACTGTGACCAAGGAACTCTCCATGTACATTCCTCTAGCTCATTAACTGAGATTCTGCACATGTTCAGATGTCACTGTTAGTTTACTACATGCATGAGGAGATTAAAGAGTTTTCAAAATCTTGACAGCTTTGTTGCCTTGTAAAATTGCCATTTCTTTGTCCTCTTTCTTAATTTTTAAGGTCCAGTTTTAGCTCTATGATGTTGACCATTCACTTTTATCTTCATAGGGTAGTCCATGATTGTCATAGTAGCTGAGCTTATTCTCTCTAAGAATCAGAACAGGTAGACTTTTTTTGGATTCCAGGAGATAAATATCTGTTTTTGTTTGGGGGAAACTATTTAATATATCCAGAGAATATGATGAGCCAATTGTAACTTACATCCCTCTTAATACTACTCACCCATACACCCACTCATATATGGTCAATTAATTTATAACAAAGGAGCCAAGAATATACAGTGGAGAAGACAGGCTCTTCAATAAATCATGTTGGAAAAACTGCACAACCACATGTGAAAGAATGAAACTGGACCCTTACCTTACATCATGTACAAAAATTAACTTGAAATGGTTTAAAGACATATGGTTTGAACTGAAACCACAAAACTCCTAGAAGAAAACATAGGCGCTAAACTCCTTGACATAGGTCTTGATGATGTTTTTTGGATTTACTACCAAAAGCAAAAGCAACAAAAGCAAAAATAAATAAGTAGGACTACATCAAACTAAAAAGCTTCTGCACAAAAAAGGAAACTATCAACAAAATAAAAAGGCAACCTATCATATGGGAGAAAATATTTGCAAATCATATATCTGATAAGGGGCTAATATCCAAAATATATGAAAAGTTATACAACTTCGTAGCAAAAATACAAACAATATAACTGAAAATGGGCAGAGGATCTGAAATGACATTTTTCCAAAGACATACAGATGGCCAACAGATACATGAAAAGGTGCTCAACAACACTAATCATCAAGGAAATGCAAATCAAAACCATACTGAGCAATTACCTCACACCTCTTGACTGTTACCAAAAAAATAAAAGATAAATGTTGATGAGGATGTGGAGAAAAGGGAACCCTTGTAAAATGTTGGTAGGAAAGTAAATTGATACAGCCACTATGGAAAACAGTATGGAGGTTCCTCAAAAAATAAGAAATAGAACTACCATATGATCCAACAATTCCACTTCTGAATATTTATAGAAGGAAATGAAAACTAACTTGAAAATATATCTATACCCCCATGTTCATTTCAGCATTATTTACAATAGCTACATGTGGTATCACATTTTCTTTATTTATCCACCAATGTTGTTTTCATATCTTGGCTACACACACACACACACACACACACACACACACACACACACCACACACACACCACCCCCCACCAAGTCGGAAGAGTGTAATTTGATTAGAAACATGAGATTATCAAAATCAGAGGGTAAGAACCTTTCTAGAAATCTTCATTACATTCCCATGAACAAATTGTTAAGGAAGATTATTCTAATATCTTAAGATGGGAAAATAGTGTGGTTTTATTACCGGTATTAACTTACAAACAAAATACAATGAAACATGTGATTTTGAGATTGCCAGCATGGAGAAGGTTTACCTAGGGATAATTTCACCAACATAAATAAAGAACATCGTAATCCTGATAATTATTATCTCAAGTCGAGAACAAGTAGTTGATAAAAACATAAATGATGAGATGAAAATGTAGACACATACTGTGACCAAGGAACTCTCCATGTACATTCCTCTAGTTCATTAACTGAGATTCTGCACATGTTCAGATGTCACTTTTAGTTTACTACATGCATGAGGAGATTAAAGAGTTTTCAAAATCTTGACAGCTTTGTTGCCTTGTAAAATTGCCATTTCTTTGTCCTCTTTCTTAATTTTTAAGGTCCAGTTTTAGCTCTATGATGTTGACCATTCACTTTTATCTTCATAGGGTAGTCCATGATTGTCATAGTAGCTGAGCTTATTCTCTCTAAGAATCAGAACAGGTAGACTTTTTTTGGATTCCAGGAGATAAATATCTGTTTTTGTTTGGGGGAAACTATTTAATATATCCAGAGAATATGATGAGCCAATTGTAACTTACATCCCTCTTAATACTACTCACCCATACACCCACTCATATATGGTCAATTAATTTATAACAAAGGAGCCAAGAATATACAGTGGAGAAGACAGGCTCTTCAATAAATCATGTTGGAAAAACTGCACAACCACATGTGAAAGAATGAAACTGGACCCTTACCTTACATCATGTACAAAAATTAACTTGAAATGGTTTAAAGACATATGGTTTGAACTGAAACCACAAAACTCCTAGAAGAAAACATAGGCGCTAAACTCCTTGACATAGGTCTTGATGATGTTTTTTGGATTTACTACCAAAAGCAAAAGCAACAAAAGCAAAAATAAATAAGTAGGACTACATCAAACTAAAAAGCTTCTGCACAAAAAAGGAAACTATCAACAAAATAAAAAGGCAACCTATCATATGGGAGAAAATATTTGCAAATCATATATCTGATAAGGGGCTAATATCCAAAATATATGAAAAGTTATACAACTTCGTAGCAAAAATACAAACAATATAACTGAAAATGGGCAGAGGATCTGAAATGACATTTTTCCAAAGACATACAGATGGCCAACAGATACATGAAAAGGTGCTCAACAACACTAATCATCAAGGAAATGCAAATCAAAACCACACTGAGCAATTACCTCACACCTCTTGACTGTTACCAAAAAAATAAAAGATAAATGTTGATGAGGATGTGGAGAAAAGGGAACCCTTGTAAAATGTTGGTAGGAAAGTAAATTGGTACAGCCACTATGGAAAACAGTATGGAGGTTCCTCAAAAAATAAGAAATAGAACTACCATATGATCCAACAATTCCACTTCTGAATATTTATAGAAGGAAATGAAAACTAACTTGAAAATATATCTATACCCCCATGTTCATTTCAGCATTATTTACAATAGCTACATGTGGTATCACATTTTCTTTATTTATCCACCAATGTTGTTTTCATATCTTGGCTACACACACACACACACACACACACACACACACACACACACACACACACACAATGGAATATTACTTAGCCATAACAAAGGAGGAAATCCTGCCATTTGGGACAACATGGATGGACCTTGAGGACATTATGCTAGGTGAAATAAGACAGAAAAGACAAATACCATACAATCTCACTTATGTGTGTAACCTAAAAGAAAACAAAAAAACCCCTTAACTCATAGATACAGTAGAACATATTGGTGGTTGCCAGAGGTGAGGGGTAGAGGGTGGGTGAAATGGGTGAAGGGGGTCAAAGGGTACAAACTTCCAGTTATAAAATAAATAAGCCCTGGGAATATAATGTACAGCATGGTGACTATAGTTAATGATAATAAGCTGTATTGTATATTTGAAAGTTGCTAAAAGAGTATATGTTTAAATTATATCACAAGAAAAAAAATTGTAACTATGAGTGGTGGCAGATGTTAACCAGACTTACTGTGGTGATCATTTAGCAAATATATACAAATATCGAATCATTATGTTGTTCATCTGAAGCTAATTAATGTTATATGTCAATTATATCACAAGAATAAACCATTTTAATCTCTTCCTCATCACTATTAATACTCCACACCAATCAGTTATCACCTCTTATTAATTTTACCTGATAAAGAGCTAACACTAATTTGAATGGTTACTAGTTCCTAGACACTATCTTAAAATCCTGTTATATGTTAACTCATTTAGTTCTTTCAGTAACCCTGTTAGAGATGGGATAAATAAGTGCAGGTACAAGAGGCTTAATTACCCATCCATGATCACACACTCTTAATTAGAAACTGGTTATCAGGAGCCTGCTCTCCTAACTGCCTTACTTTATAGTCTCATCTGCATTATTTTTCTCCATTTATAAGCTACTTCACTAGTGCATGCTCTTACGGCATCTTTCCAGGAGGGATGCAATAACCTACTGTCTAACAACCCTCCCACTCTAGGTCCGCATCTATCCAAGTATTTTACATAAAATGCAATCCAGTCATAGTGAATCTCTTTCCCATGATGCAACTTTCCCCAGTTGCTTTTTAGCTAAACACTAAAATGCTTAGCATGACATACTAGAGGCTTTGTAAATACGTATTGAATAAATTCATTCTTGCAATCCTGACAGCTCCAAAATTCTTCCCCATGCTTCCTGACTTTATACTTTGACCTTCATAAATACTGAATCATCAGTAATACCCAGCACACACATGCTATTTTAAGACTCCACAATATTGAGCTTCCTTCCACACACTTAATTTGCAGGAAAATTTATATTCACTGTTTAAAAATTTCCTTTTGAGGTGCAACACCTCAACTCTGAAGTTTTTCAGAATACCACTCTCTCTCATCACATACTGCCTGTCTCCTTTATACTATCTCCGTCCTTTATACATATTTTCATTACTCACATCATTCATACTGTAAGTATTCCTTTTCATGTCTGACATCTCTTCTGCTTGACTGTGAAATCCTTGAATCCAAGAACTTGATCTCAGTCTTTGTTGTAACCTCTCTATCTAAGGGAGAGCCTAGTAAACAGTAGGAAATCTATGTGCAATAATCAAACATTTTCCGTAAACATGTATGTTTTTAAATACACACGCACAAATGTTTATAATAATGGGCTTGTAGAAAGCTTAATTTCTTCCAGCTTTTCCTATACCCCACTGAAGTTTCTAGGCAATTTCTATTTTCAATGCAATATCTAAATGAGAATTTAGCCCTATTTTTAAACTTAGGTATTTGTCACCAGATGTTATCCATAAAAGAACTTATTTGGTACCTTCAAGTCCATAAAATTAGAAAACAACACACTGTAGTTCCAAAGCATAGTGTCTTTTATGTTCTTTCCTGCTGTCAAATGATAGTAATAGACAGTAATCAATATGTAGGATTGAAGAAGAATAGCCATAGGGAAATAGAGAAGTGATACAAAGCTCGGTTTGTTCAAACTTAAATAATAAAAAATGTAACATACCCAAATCTTTACTATAGTAGGAATCCCATGATTTCCAAAGCATATTAAACATGTAGTCCTGTAGATGGTAGGAAATGAAATTTCTTATTCTGTCAGTGAAAGACATCTGGTCAGTAAGTTCTGATAAAATAGCAGGAACATAGGAAGGAGGGTATGGTACCTTCCCACAGTGTTTTTCCACTGTTGAGGCTGGAGAAAACCTCAAGGAGTATATAAATGGAATTCTCAGTTTTAAAGCTATTATATCACCACAAGGAAATACTGGATCTGATACCAAGACCTCAAATTTGCTTTTCTTCAGCTTTTCCATTAGATTTTGGTTTTTTGAGAACACCATCACAGACTTCTCTAGCCACCATATGGAAGTCCTTGATGACTTTGGCCATCTCCTGATAGAATCTCCAAATTGTTAAAGGAGATGGTCTATTTTCCATCCGTGTCATAACAAAGTCCTTGATCAATCCTTCTATTCTTTCTTTGCCAAAGGGCACCTTATATATTTCAAATATCAGAGATGGGTTAGAGGTCAGCGTGATGAAAAGTGCACCAGAAGCAACTAGGACAGACACATTATGCTCTTTTTTAATTAGCTCATCTACAATTATCTTAACATTTAGCCAATGACTACCTTCCATTGGCCAAATCAAAACATTCCCACCAAGACTGGTTCCTAGGAGACTTATCTGAAGAGCCAACAGCAGAATGTTCTTGTTCAACATGATGTCGCTTGATGTAGAAGATTCAATGAGGTGTGGCACAAACGAATTTCTCTGCTTTTTAAGCAAAAAAGGAGAGACAAATTATTCTCAGTTTTGATTCAAACCACTGATACTCTTAAGAGCCTTCTGTCTACAAAATATTAGTCATGGTAGCTCTATAATCATAATTTTGTAATAATTGGAGATTTAGGGGTATCATGCATGTGTCTTGTCTCTCAACCTGTTGCTTTAGCTTTGGTGATGATTCTTGCTCTCTGATCTTTTTCTTGAAGTTGATCCTTCAATCCTTTCTTTGCATCTTATAATTGTTAAATTATTACTACTAAGCTGCATAAAGCCACGCCACTGTGTATCTCAACTCTATACTCAGGCCTAGGTACCAAAACCTCAGACAGGGCTAGAACTTACTCAGAAATGTAGAGTTGCTAATGCTATAGATTTTCCAAAATTTAATACATTTTATATAATGTCATTAGTAACAATTAAACTTTTTAAGTAGTTCTTAGTTGTTAATAGATAAGATTATTGCAAAGAGAATACTTACAAAATGCAAAGTACAAAGAAATATAGTGAGTGCAATATTTATTACTACTTTAATAATATGTTTAGGAAAATATTTTATGTTAATGAATTACTGAGAAAAAATTACAAGTAAATAAATAAACTATGTGCAAGTAATATATACAAGAGATGATGGGTAATGTTACATGTGAATAGGAGCTATTTGAAGAGAATTTGCTAATTCAAACATCCTTCTATTGAAAGTGCTGCTCAAAAGCTAGCTAAGCCTATGTGAATAAACTATTTTACATCTAGACTCAGATTTTTAAAATTGTTACTAGCATTTACGTGTTCACTATGTGTCAGACATCGTGCAAAGTGTTTTACATGTATTAATCTCATTTACTTCTCACTAAAGAAAAGATCCAGTGAAGCAGTTACTATAATTATTCCCACATAAAGAAAGAACCATTGTTCAGAGAAGTTGAGTAACTTGACAAGCTCATACAGCAAAATAAAGAAGGAACTGGTATTAACAGCTTTAAGGCTCCTTGCCTCCCATGGCCTACTGTGTTAAATACTAGGATAGATTAGCCCATGAGAGTATATCGTGTCCCCTTATCAACTGTAAGACACCTATGTATATGAACCATAAACTGCCCCAAACATGCTGAGACAATATAAACGGCACAATATAAATTTGTGTAAGTCACACTGAATAATGTAAGATCAAGTCATCCCAGTAACATAATCTCTATGAAAACTGTGTATGTGCATGCATATGTCTATGAGTAAGCAGAGATGAATCTTTTTGTTTTAATGTCTGTTGAAATCAGAAATCTTATTATTTTTTTTTTAGTGATGTCTCTTCTGAGCTCCCCATCACCAAAGATAATCTGTAGTGAAACATTAACTGCTTCATTAAAACAGTTACTACCTTTTACAAAGTACTATTCAAAGCCTAGCAGAGTAATCAGACAGTTCATGGGGTGGATTTCAATTCAAGGCTCTGTGCAGTAGGATTTTATGGTATGCACAAAACTTCTGTCTGCTGGTGTCACCCTGGTCCACAATTACTTGCCAGGAGACTTTCAAATAGTTGATCCACTAGGATGAACAACTGGTCACAGTGTACTACTATTTTATTCATTTTATTTACTAGCAGGGAATCAGATCCAGTTTAAACAACTAAAATATAGTCTTTATATGTGTTGACTGGGTACTAACTAGGCACAGAACTCCTTACTAGGCAAAAGACAAATCAAAGAGATACTAATATTCATCTTACAGTCTATCAGAGGAAGATAAGAAAATTGCATACATAAATGTAACAAAAATCGGCATAGTATATTAAAGTCAGCATGATATTATAAAAAGAATTTAGTTTTTAGAATCAGGCCAAGAAGTCCTAGCTTAACATTATGCTGCTTAATATTTATGAAGCTCAGTTTTTTCATCTGGAAAATGAAAATTAAAAACAACTTAGGATGCTTCTGTGAGTATAAAATAATACAACAAAATAGATAATAAAATATTTATTAATATATAATTAATGAATAATTTACAGTAAATACTATAAATTATGTAATTATATATACAATATATAAGATAAATATATATTTAAATAAATAAGATTATATTGATTAAGCAACAAGTATAGCACCTGGAGAAAAAGACATGTTTAAAATCTATTATCATTCTCTTTTAATTCCTTCTCCTTCTCTTGATTAGAGAAAATGCTAAGTGCCATCAGATGAAATGACATGGTTAAAAAAAATGTTTCAGAGCTCTACAGAGTAGAGATTGCTTTCAGGTTTCTTTTTGTGGGGCATAAGGATACGAAAGTCTTTATGAGAGATGTGGTATATGACACTCATCTTGGAGTCTGAAGTATCTGGACATTAGTGATGAGTAATGTGCACAAAAGAAACCAGAGTTATGTCATAAACTTTTTGATTTTAAAAAATATCTTAGTAATATAAGTATTAAATTTGTCAAATTATTGAGGTTAAATTTTAGATTTGTTTGTGTTCTTAAATTTAATGGAAAACTAAATGAAGAAATTATATTGACCATAGACATATAAAGAGTTTGTAAAAAAAAGGTTTTTTTGAAATGTGAGTCTGAAAATGTGATTTTAATTATTCTGACCTTAAGAGCACTGAAAAGCTAATATACTCTTTCCAGAAAATGTTTGAGAGACTACAGCTAAAAATATGATTAATATATTTGTGAAATCAATTGAATTCAAAGAAAAAGCTAACATATTTGAAAAGAAGCTAGTATATATGAATATTTTTAACATAGATGATGACAATAAAAAATGTGCTTTACCTAATTGCACAAAGGAAGCAAGCACAGTATTTACAATACCAAAATTGGTTGCACAACAGGATTTTGTTTAGAGAGCCTTTAAATTTTCTTTTTTTAATAAGTAAATTTGACTTGGCATAAACTTATTTGAGATTTATTTGAGATATATGTATATTTAAAATATGTAGATATAAAAAATCCACTGCACAATATTAAGAAAATAAAATACCCATCGAAGGATGTCATCTTGATCTTTATACATGTTCTATCTTAAAGACCATAGTGGTCACCTGTGAGAATCATCTTTGCCTTCACCATACATTGGTATAAGTCTTATGTGTTACTTTATGTGTTGACTAATGCAGGAAGAAATAAGTTTTCCACTGGTTGGAACTGAGGTAAGTGAAGTTTTAAAGAGGCCCTTGACTTCCCTGGTGGCGCAGTGGTTGCGCGTCCGCCTGCCTGATGCAGGGAAACCGGGTTCGCGCCCCGGTCTGGGAGGATCCCACATGCCGCGGAGCGGCTGCTGAGCCGTGGCTGCTGAGCCTGCGCGTCAGGAGCCTGTGCTCCGCAACGGGAGAGGCCGCGACAGAGGGAGGCCCGCCTACCACACACACAAAAAATAATAATAATAATAAAGAGGCCCTTGGGCTCACATTTAGATAAAACTCTCAATTTACTGGTCTATAATACAATTCCCTCAATATCTATAAAATTACTGTGAATTGTATAACTGGAGGTGGGGAGGGACCCTCAAGTTATTTCCAGAAACCTGAAAACTTTTTCAAAGGGGAGCAATGAAACAAACCAGAAGTTAACCATCAAACTTGTAATGATTGATATTTCTTTTAGAAGAAAACATAAAGTCTACATGTACATTACACATTGCTTATGTATTGCTTGTCATGAGATTTAAAAATTTCTTACCTGAAGTTTCCAGCCAGAACTTTAATAGTGCTCATTTGCCACCAGGAAGAAGTTGAACTTAGATAAATGCTAGTTGAGTAAGCATAAATGATGAGAAATATGATCTTAAGTGGAGAAAAGATTATACAGATCATTTTAGTCTTTGCATTCCTCCCCATTACATTATAAAGCAGATTAACATTTTGTTAAAGGTGTATCCTTCTACTGGTTCCCTGGAAACTATTTGAATTGAATATTGCCTTTGCTATCATGGTCTCTGCGGCCTCCCACCTCCACATCAACCAAGTATTTCTGGATGTATCTGAAATAATTACTGGTAATGATAAATAATCAGGTTATTATAAGAAGTAGGTAAAATTAATATCTCTCAAGTTCATACAACATAAAATTATTATTATTAATTATAAAGAGAATAATTTTTTAAATTTGAAGTGTCTTTCTTCTTTTCTGCTGAGTCCTGTAATGGTGATAATAGTTTATGTTAATTCAAATACAGGAACCACGGCAGAGCTGAATTGCTCTGTAGAATGAAGAAACATCTCTGGAAAATCCTGGTGGTTTTACTGATCTTTGCATTTATATATTTAATAAAGGTACTAATTTAGACCATTAAATAAGTGTTTTAAAGCTGCACACTTTCATTATGTAATATCCTTGAGAGTGAAAATTACAATTACATTTCTTTGTGCAACCATGTTGAAGGGGAAGAAATAATAACTGAGCATGTCTTTTAGCAGTGTCCCAAATATATCATTTAGTAAATAAGTACTGGAATAGAACATGATCATTTATTGTTGGACCATTTATTGTTGTAATTGATAAACAGATGTGGCAATAAATTTCAAACGGATTGTAAATATGGATTAGTCTCACAGAGATGCATTTTATGTGATGGCAATGGAGGGGAAACAAGGAGAACAGTGGAGGTGCCACACAGCATTTCAAGTTTAATTCCCTTAGATTGCATACACGTGACTACTGGTATTCTTTATCAATTTGTGGAGTTCAAGTCCAATCTAGATAAAAGAAAATCAGTACTGTACATGTTTTATAGAATAATTCTCCATCTTTGAATTGCTAATATAATTTACTTATCAACTAAATAGAATAAGTCTAAGTAAATATTTCAAGATAAGTCTATAGGTAAAAACTTTTCTGAATCTTTCCACATCTAGTAATATATTTTTCACCTTCACACCTGGATGACAGCCTGGGTGATAACTGATTTCTTTGACCCTGACATTTTTCACTAAATATCTAGTAGGTCATATTGTATTGTCCTTTTCCAACTCTTGTTACAAAAGACAACAATGAAGTCGACAACTTTTTCTGCTAAAATGCCAAAGTGTGTGCAGTTGTTGGCGTGTGTGTGTTTGAGTTACATTATTCCTATAAATTACTTTGTCATAATTTGTCTAGGTAATGTCGATGGAAACAATCAATAAAAAATCCATAATAGGAATAGAAAAGAGTTTTATTTGAGCCAAACTGGGTACTATCGCCCAGGAGACACAGATTCAAGAAGGACTTGAATTGTGTCCTGCCAGACTACAAAATGAAGAAGTCTTATAAAAGCAAAAAGTGCAAAATTACATAAGTTGTTTCTCAAGAATTATAACCAGACCTGGCAAGAAAGGTGCTTGTTAAGCAAAGATTGGTTGCAGTCTGAAATGATTGCATAGGTACAAGGGGAGACCATGAGACTAGAAGGTTGCAGTTGGCAACTTCTGGCAGATATTATTTTGAGAATGACTCATGATGCCCTTGAGCCTAATATAGTTCAGAGAATTCAAGTAAGTTCTCAGTGACACAGGTACATTGTCTGAACCCATGTCCACAATGGCCATGCAGCTCCATTTTGAATTCCTGAACCATATTTACAACATTTTGATTTTTTAAATGCATTCTTTTCTTTAATGGTTAAAGCAGATGTACAATGCATGTTTAATTGGGCACAAACAGGTTGTTTATTGGTTTTGTTTTTGGGTTTTTTTAAAGTATAGTTGCTGTACAATATTAAGTTACAGGTGTATAATATAGCAATTCACAATTTTTAAAGTTATGCTTCATTTATAGTTATTATAAAATATTGGCTATATTCCCTGTGTCGTACAATATATCCTTGTAGCTTATTTTATACTTAATAGTCTGTATCTCTTACTCCCCTACCCCTATAATTCCCCTCCCCACTTCTCTCTCCCCACTGGTAACCACTATTTTGTTCTCTGTATTTGTGAGTCTACTTCTTTTTTGTTATATTCACAAGTTTGTAGTATTTTTTGGATTCCACATATAAATGATCTTATACAGTACTTGTCTTTTTCTGACTTATTTCACTTAGCATAATGCCTTCCAAGTCCATCTATGTTGCTGCAAATGGCAAAACTTCATTATTTTTTATGGCTGAATAGTATTCCATTGTCTATATATACCACATCTTCGTTATATATTCATCTGTTGATGGACACTTAGGTTGCTTCCATATCTTGGCCATTGCAAGTAATGCTGCTTGAACTTTGGGGTGCATGTATCTTTTCAAATCAGTGTTTTTTGTTTTTTTGGGCTGTTTACCAGAGTGGAATTGCTGGGTTATATGGTAGTTCTATTTTTAGTTTTTTTTTTTTGTGGTCTGCGGGCCTCCCTCTGTTGTGGCCTCTCCTCCGCGGAGCAGAGGCTCCGGACGTGCAGGCTCAGCGGCCATGGCTCACGGGGCCAGCCGCTCCGCGGCATGTGGGATCCTCCCAGACCGGGGCGCGAACCCGGTTCCCCTGCATCGGCAGGCGGACGCGCAACCACTGCGCCACCAGGGAAGCCCTATTTTTAGTTTTTTGAGAAACTTCCATACTGTTTTTCCCAGTTGCTGCACCAATTTACATCCCCACCAACAGTGTATAAGGGTTCCCTTTTCTCCACATCCTCGCCAACATTTGTTATTTGTGTTCTTTTTGATGATAGCCATTCTGACAGGTGTAAGGCGATATCTCATTGTTGTTTTGATTTGCATTTCTCTGATGATTAGTGATGTTGAGCATATTTTCATGTGCCTGTTGGCCATCTGCATTTCCTCTTTGGAAAAATATCTATTCAGTTCTTCTGTCCATTTTTTAATCAGGTTACAAACAGGCTGTTTTGATTAGCCTAAAGTTCAAGTTAAATCATGTGTAAGCCGGAACGACTTCTCCATACTTTTATATGTAAAAATTTCTTCCATCCGTAATGAACTCATTCAATATATGTGTATTATTTTTAACTCAAAAATTTTTCCTTGATAACTTTGATTTTTAAAAAAGTGCTTTCTTATTCCAATTGGATCTCAGTATTGTAAAACTTGTATTGAACATTTTCTTACCTGAGTTATTGTTTTCCTATGTGTATCACTTATGTATTGCTGGGAAAAACATTACTCCAAAATTTAGTAAATGACAGTCATTTTATTTTCTACCAATTTTGTGGGTCAGCAATTTGTGCTGGGCAGTTCTGCTGATCTCACTAGATATCCCTCCTTCTGTTAAGGTCATCTAGTGATTCTATGTGATGGCTAATTTTATGTGTCAACTTGACTAGGCCACAGTGCCCATATATTTGATCAAATATTATTCTGGTTGTTTCTGTAAAGGGGTATTTTGGATGAGATCAACATTTAAACTGGTGGACTTTGAGTAAAGCAGATTATCCTCCATAATATGTGTGGGCCTCATCCAATCAGTTGAAAACCTTATTAGAGCAGAGACTGATCTTGCCTAAGTAAGAAAGAATTCTGCCAACAGACTGCCTTTGGACTTGAACTACAACTCTACCTGGGTCTCCAGCCTTCTGTTCTACCGTAAAGATTTTGTATCTACCAAGCTACCACAATTGTATGAGCCAAGTTCTTAAAGTAAATCTTTCTCTCTACATATACCTCTATATCTGTCTATCTATCTATTATCTATCTATCTATCTATCTATCCTTCCTGTTAGTTCTGTTTCTCTGGAGAACCCCAATATTCTCCACTTTAGCTAGATTATGTAAGATAGCCTCACTTGTATGTCCAGTGGTTGGTGCTTGTTGTTGACTGTTTGGTTCCAGGATCCAGCCAGAAAGAGCATACTGGAATGACAGTTTCAGAGTACTGTTCCAAGAGAGTGAAGGCAATACCTGCAGTGCTTCTCAAGGCCTATGCTATAAAGTCGTGTTTTACTTCTGCAGAGTTCAGAAGGTCAAACAAGTTATCTGGCTAAGCCTAGATCCAGAAAGAGAGGGGAATCATGGTGTCCATATTGCAAACAGTCTACCACAGGGTACATCTTTGAAGAGATTCTCAAATTTAACATCCTCGTGAATGAGTCTCTTTTCATGTGATCAATTTTACACTTTAGTAATTTCTATACAAGTTTTTATCCCTTATTGCATTTTCAATTTTCTGTAAGTTAACATTTATTGAGCAATTCCAATATGCCATGTGCTATTCTAAGTACTTCACGTACCTTAACTCATTTAATTCTTACAACCTTGAGGAAGGTAATGTTATTATCTCTATTTTCAGATGAAAAATCCAAGGCATAGAAAAGTATGTAACTTTCTCATGTCATTCAGAGATTTAATGACACAGCCACAATTTGAATGTAGGCTATCTGACTACAGAGACTGACCGAGTGCTTAACCATAATATGATTAAAGGGAGCTTTTTAAAAAGCATAGTCTTTTTGTCCTTCTTATGCCCTGTGAATTGTAAATGCAGCAATAAATATTGTTCTTATTGACAGAATGAGATGACATCTATCTATCTGTTGCTGATAAATAACAGAAGTGTAAACTGCTCATAAATATATCTCAAGTAAAATGTTAGAAATACATTCCAAAAACATTGTAAAAAAAATACATCACACTTAAGTGGGGTTTGTTGCAGAAATGATTCACTAAAAGGAAATCCATTAATATAATTTATATATTAATAGAACTAAGGAGAAATTTATATAATTACCTCTCTATGAAAAAAAGCAGTTGATGAAATATGACACTCAATTCTAACTTACGAAGAATACATTTAATAAAAGAGAAATCAATTAATATTTTCTTTTAAAACATCTTTATTGGAGTATAATTGCTTTACAATGGTGTGTTAGTTTCTGCTTCATAACAAAGTGAATCAGCTATACATATACATATATCCCCATATCTCCTCCCTCTTGCATCTCCCTCCCATCTCCCTATCCCACCCCTCTAGGTGGTCACAAAGCACCAAGCTGATCTCCCTGTGCTATGCGGCTGCTTCATCTATTTTACATTTGGTAGTATAGAGTAGTCCATGCTACTCTCTCACTTCATCCCTGCTTAACCTTCCCCCTCCTCATGTCCTCAAGTCCATTCTCTACATCTGCATCATTATTCCTGTCCTGTCCCTAGGTTCTTCATAACTTTTTTTTTTTAGATTCCATATATATGTGTTAACACACGGTATTTGTTTTTCTCTTTCTGACTTACTTCACTCTGTATGACAGTCTCTAGGTCCATCCACCTCACTACAAATAACTCAATTTCATTTCTTTTTTATGGCTGAGTAATATTCCATTGTATATATGTGCCACATCTTCTTTATCCATTCATCTGTTGATGGACACTTAGGTTGCTTCCATGTCCTGGCTATCGTAAATAGAGCTGCAGTGAACATTGTGGTACTCCACTATATTTAAAAAGAAAATATGAAGGCCATATCTTCACTGCTATGAAACATGTGTTTGGAGATACAGATAATAAAATTAAACAAGAGAAGATAACCAGTTACAAAAAATTGGAAAGGAAGAGATAATCTATTTTTAGTTGCAGTTTATATAAATATATATTTGGAAAACTAGTACAACATACAAAAGAGTATAGGATAATAGCAGGATATATAATTTAAATTGAAATATGAGTAGAATTTAATATATGCAGAAACAGTCAGTAGAATAAACATGAAATGTTTAATGAATGTTTGAAGTGAGTGAAACAATGAAATGAATAAGCTGTTTATAATTCTAACAAAAACATAAAATTAGTAGCCATAAATTTAACAAGAAATACACAGAACCTGTATGAGGAACAATTGTAAACACTCCAGAAGTACACAAAAATGGTCACATTTCATTAAATTAAATAGGTGCCTTTGCTTCCCATTATCTTTAAATTCTTCAAATTCTTTTTTTCCCTCCATTCTCACTAGTTTTAACAGCTTTATTGAGGTAAAATTGATATGCAGTGAATTGCAAATATGTAAGGTGTACAATATGATTAGTTTTGACATACACAAACACCAGTGATATTATCACCACAATCAAGGTAATAGATATATCTAACACATCCCAAAGTTTCCTTTGTCCCTTTGTGTGTATGTGTGCATGTGTGTGTGTGTGTGTGTGTGTGTGTGTGTGTGTGTGTGTGTAGAGAACAATTAACATAAGATCTAACCTCCTAACACATTTTGAAGTGCAAAATACCACTTGGTTAACTATAAGCACTATGTTTTACAGCACATTTCTAGAATTTGTCATCTAGCATAACAAACTTTATAACCATTGAACAACTCTCCATATTAATAAGATTATATTGTAAGATCCCCAGTAACTTGCACCTGAATCAGCTTCAGTTTAAAACATAAATATTCTGCTAGAAAATTTAACAATTGCTAAAAATATAACAAGACCCATACTTATCTCTGTAGCAGGATAGTAGTACCAGTGCAGAACCATGATATCAATTTAAAGGTAATTACACAAACAATGGAGACAAACTCAAGGAAACATTACTAAAAGATAAAAATATAAAATGAAACATATGTAGAATAGAGAAAAAATCATAGCATTAGAATATTGAAATGGGATTTAATCAATAGCTAGTAAAATTTGATGCATACATGTGGAGACATTTTATAACTCAAATAATACCACATTTAATGTGTAACAAAAATATGTCTGAATCTTCTCTTCCTATAATCATAGATGTGACAATCTCTTAATCTTAGGGAAAAACAAAACAAAATAAAACTGAACAACATTATTTCGCTTAATGGCCTACAACAAGAGGATCACCTGGCATCTCTTTTCCTGGGTACTTGTAACAGCGTAGAGGCGGCTGCTTGATATAAAAGGGAAGGAATCACAAGGTAGTCTTTTACTTCCTTATTAGTTTAAAGTTGAGAGAGAAAGAGAGAGAGAGAGAGAGAGAGAGAGGGATTTAGTTTGCAAAACTTAAGAAAGATACTAAAGCCATGACAATTATATACTATGTAATAATATAAAATGTTGTTTCAAAACTCTTTATCTTCTTTCCATAGGAACATTTGACCAAATAAAAAATAATTAAACTTTAAATAAAAACAAGTCTATAAAAATAGTTTCAAAGAAGAACAATATAATTTAATAGGGCTTTCAATTAACTTCATTTTTTTCTGAGAAATATGTCATATTGCTTCTGAAAAACCCTCTTAAAATTAAAAGTAATAATAACAATCAGAGTTCCCTCAAGTCTTTGTATGAATATTAGCCTGCACATGCATGTGAGGATGCCACTGAGACTGGGGAAGGAACCATCAGAAAGAGTGGATGGTTTAGGGATGGATTATATTTTCCTCCACCATAATAGAAAGATCCTCGAACACTCTTAGTAGAGTCCTTAAATCTGTATTGCTTCAGTGGTGGGATGAAATTTATCTGAAAATAAAGTATGATCTGAGTATGATTTTTTTTTTTTTTTGCGTTACGAGGGCCTCTCACTGTTGTGGCCTCCCCCGTTGCGGAGCACAGGCTCCGGACGCGCAGGCCCAGCGGCCATGGCTCACGGGCCCAGCCGCTCCGCGGCGTGTGGGATCCTCCTGGACCCGGGCACCAACCCGTATACCCTGCATCGGCAGGCAGGCTCCCAACAACTGCGCCACCAGGGAAGCCCCTGAGTATGATTTAATTAACTTAATAGCAAGTTTCTAATGTATCAAATTCAAAATTTATCTCTACTAGAACAAAAATCCCAAATATTTAAAAGAGTACAAAAAAATCCAGCACTCAACAAGGTAAACTCACAATAAAAAGCTATGAGACATTAAAAAAAACTATAAATATATGACTTTTAACATATGATATATATCTCTTTCACTAGACAAAGTCACAGTAATGACACAGAGGATAAAATTAGTTGATAAGAACTTTAAAACAGCTACTATAAATACATTATGGTCAAAAAAGATAGAGGTAAGCATAAGTATGTGAGGAGAGAAATAAAAAGAGATCCATATCAAACTCCATAGAGATAACGACTATCATCTAAAATTAAAAATATGTTGGATAGGATTAGCAGAAAATAAGGTATAGTGTAGAAAAAGAAATTAACAAACTTGAAGACATAGTAATAGAAGCTACATGAAATGAAACACAGAGAAAATTAGCCAACTCCTCCCTTAAAAAGAAAAAAAAAAAAGAAAGAAAATGAACAGAGCAGCCTACCATACATGAGTAAGAGTCCCTGATGGAAGGAGTGTAGACAGAAACAAGTACTGAGAGACACAATAGCTAAACTATTTTCAAATGTAATGAATTCCACATACACAGAGATCCAAGAAGCTCAATTAACCAAGTAGAAAAAAGAAACATACAAACAAAATCACCCTTAGCACATCATAATCAATATGCTGAACATCAGAGAAAAAGAGAAAATCTTTAAAAAAGAGGAAAAGTTAGAAAAGCATATTAGCAACAAAGGAACAAATTAAAGAATAAAAACAGACTTATTATAAGCCATACAAGTTATAGAACAGTGGAATGACATCTATAAAGTACTAAAAGAAAATTCTTCTAATTAATATATATACACCCAGCAAATTATATAACCTGTAAATGTAATTTTAAAAACAAAGGCCAATCAAAAACTTTTTTCCATAGCTACAAGAGCCAAGAGAATTAATCTTCTGTAGACCACAATATATTATATATATTTTATAGATAGAGCAAAGAAACTGGTTAATGTGTGGTTAATGTAACCATTAATTAAATACAACACAAAAAACTCATGAAATTGAAAAACATAAAAGAGAAAGAAATAAAATTTTTGATAATACTAGCGTGTAAGTCATGAGGGGCAAATGGATTTAAAGTACCACAGGATAATTTATTGTGCAGGAGAAATGTTAAAATACTGATTAATTTTAAGCATTTATAAGTTAAATAATGAAGTTAAATAAGAAGTGTAAAAATGTTACCAAAACTGATGCAAGAAGAAATAATAAATCTGTTTGTCCCTATATCCTTATAAGAAATTGAATCAATGGTTAAATAAATTCCCCCCAAAACACTCCGTGTCCAGATCAGATGGATTCCTGGGCAAGTTTTACCAAATAGTCAAAGAACAGGTAATTTAAAATTTTCTCCTAAGAGGGTAGGTAATCATAATTCAAAAGATACAGAAAGGGAAATTACAGAAAAATCACAGTCATAAGTATAGAGGCAAATAATAAAACAAATGTTAGCAAAACTTTTTCAGTAATGCAAAACCTTTTCAGTAATGTATAATAAGCTTTAAGTACAAGTCAGAATTATCCCAGGAATTCAGGTTTAATGGACATCAATTAATATAATCTACAATATTAACAGATTAAAGGAGGAAAAATTATATGATAATTTTATTAGATGTAAAAAAGTCTTTAGGGAAATTCAACATCTCTTCATGATTTTTAAAAACTATAGAATACAGGATTTCTTAATCTGATAAAGGATATCTATAAAAAAGAAACTTTTGTAAAAAAAGAAACCTCTTAAAGATGTAAAAACAAACATTAAACTACATTGTTTAGTGATGTATACATATCTGGTAAAATTATGAAAAAAGACCAAAAAGATTCATTATAAAAAAATGAAGATAGTGGTCACCTCAGAAAGAAAAGGAGGGGAAATTATTGGTGATGAAGGGGTCTTCTAAATTACTTGAAGCAGTCTAGTTCTAAAACAAGGAATGATGTATACTTAATTATTTAAAATGTTGGAGAAGTTTTTGATCTTTTAAAGTCTGTTCTCATGTGGCAATGCCATTTGCCCTGCTTTTACAGTGAGATCTCCCATTAGATTGATTAATTTGAATTCCTAGAGTTTCAGGCTCTATTTTTATGACCCAAAAATCTTTTCAAAAGAACTATAAACACTTTCATCAAATTCAAATTCAGTGCATGCCAACTGCAGGACACACACACACACACACACACACACACACACACACACACACACACACATTTCCTCCCCTGCCCATTTCTCTATCTATGTAGCTGTCCAGTATAAAGATAGACTCTTGCCTTTAATTCTGGCTGCATCACAATGGAATGCAAAGAAAAGTGTGCTGTAGTCGGTTGATAAATGCTCCAATTTTAGCTTTACTACCTTCCCCCACCATACACACACATATAGACACACTTGGATGAGGTCTTAACATGCGAACTGTAGTTTTCTTATATGTGCAATAATATTTTTCTCATAGAATTGTGAAGATTACATGAAATGGATGTTAAATTTATATATAAAAATATCCAATCCAGTTTTCTACAATTTGAGTCTATTTAGACCCCTAATTAAACAGTTCTGAAATAACAAATTCCTAAGACCTGGAAAAATGTCTCTGTTATTAAATTGCAAATGTGAATGTGAATGTGAAATGTGAAAAACATATCAAAACACAATACCATTAGGATAATGATATCTTGCTTATCACTGATGTTTTGTTATCATTATTGTTGTTGGTTTTGTCAATTTCTCATGGAACCAGGGAGTGAAATTTTGTTGGTGAGAAAAAACTATTTTTCAGCTGTATTTTGTAACCCAGTTATATTTTATTTCAATGGTCTTGAAAAATTACATTACACAATCTTAGATATTAGTTAAGTTGTAAGTATTTTTAGAAGTGTTAATAGGCAAAAATAAGCAACAATTCTTATCACTCCTGGCTCAAATTATTTTAAACAACATGTAAATGGATCCTATATGTTGTCAACAAAATCTGCTTAAACATTTAATATATTATTATTTTAACTTTTAAGCAGCAGTAGTCCTAACATGAAAAGGCTTTTCTAGTAATTGGAGAATAGCCATGACATTTCCTATTAAATATGCTGTGTGAGTTTATACTGGTTTTTTATGTCTATGTATACAGGTACACATATATCATTTGCTTCATATTTTTGTTTTATATTATATATCTGTATATTTATGTTCTATATTTATATAAATACAAAAAGGTATCTAATATACACATCTAGATGAACTTAATTTTTACTCCATCAACAAAATCGTGAAAATCCTAATCTTTTGGACTCATAATACCTAGTCAGTGTTATCAGCTACCATCCGCTTGAGGGCAGCATATCCTAAAGCCACATAAACTGCTTGGGAAAGAAGCCATGCCTGAGATTGGCTTTAACTTAAGCCTTAACATTCACATCTTTCAAATGATACACAATTGTATATCCTCACAAAAGTTTTGAGACCTTTATTTTACAGATGAAGAAATCAACAACAGGTTGTTACTGAACCAGGTTTGTTTGCCCAATGTGCAGCAAGCCAAATGCTCAGCCACCACGGTATGCAGCCGAGAAAGGGTTTTTCCTGAGGCAGCCATTCGAGAAGATAGGAGAACAAGTCTCAAATCAGCCTCCCCCAAGGCGAGGAGCTCAGGATTTTTATGCCATGGAGAAGCATGGTGGTTGGAGGCAGGAAAAATGTAAGGTAACAGCTGCTCTGAGCAGACTTAGATCTGAGTTACTTGCTTCCTCATGGGATGCTTGATTAGAAAACGACGGGACTAGCATGATTTGGGTGGAGTTTTTGGCCCTTTGACATAGAAAGATCATCCATCAGACACTCACGCAGGCCCAAATGAATGGTCAGTGGTCTCAACCTGTTTGCATTGGGCAAGACTAACTCCATGTTCCAGAAAAAAAAAACTTAAGAGACAGTCGCTATAGTGACCCATACACACAGTGTTATCTATTAATATAGGGGGCATTAAAGGAATCTTGTCATACATTGTCTAAGCTATGTGAAGCTTGCAGGTTATGCGATTTTTAAGAACAATTAAAGCATGGTTGGTCAGTGAAGGCCGGTTACAATATATTATTTATTAAGCAAGTTATAGTTTAAGAGATCTAACTGATGACTAGCCTCACTTTCAAGAGAAGTGGAGAATTTCCTGACAATTGGAAGCTGTAATTACATCTCAGTTCCAACAATTACATATTTCTTATTCCATTACATTTTGATTACAAAATAATAGTGATAAAATCATGGCCAAAACTTGTGTAGATTTTTCTCTACTTCATTGTCATTAATTAGAGATGCCATCTATATGGAAAGCAGTTTTCAGGGGAAAATTAAATTTAGAAACCACTATTAAAAAAAATCCAAAGAAATTCCAAGGTGTCATTAGCCTTTTTTATTTTTCTCTAGATGTTTCTTATGCAGACTAGAGTCTGAAAACCACTGGACTAGGTAACTGTACACATTGCAAATAACTAGAAAAAGAAAACATTTTATAGAATTTGATGAGTAAAGAATTGATTCTTTTTCCTAAAATTCAGAAAACCAACTTCATAACAAGAAGCATAGCAACCATAAATTTTTGGCTTTTAATTTGGAGAGCAGATAATGATTGGAATACTGGAAAAGAAGCACACAATTTATATTGATCGAATTTATGCCCTGCTATGAGCAACTTTAGAAATGAATTCCCTGACCTCTATTTTTTTCATTTATTAAAAGAAATTGTAAGCTCATATCTATGGAGGGGTAAAGAGAAGAGGTTAAAAGAAGAGAATACTGAGAGACAGGAAAGGAATAAATATTTTTCCTGAATATAAAATCATATTTGTTAAGCATAGCACAGAGTTTTATTTCATGCAGCTCTAGTGATTAATATCAAAATGATTTAACTATGCTTAGAGAAAAATATTGAAAATAAGCAGAAAAGTTTTCCAAATTGAATTGTTTATAAACACACACACACACACACACACACACACACACACACACATATATATATACAGTGAAAGAACAAATAATTTTTAAAACATTTCCTTTAATGAGCTTGGAAGGGCTTGCTTTTTGCTTGTTACTTTAGCATTCCAGTTCCTTATTTTTTTCACAAGGTGGTGCTATAAATGTGACTTCCCTTTATTGATTGAAATATAAGATGTCTTTAGTACATTTTGAAATAACGAAGTTTAGCTGCCAAGCCATTTTGTGGTTACTTGCCAGTTAACAGTAAAGCCTTTGTCAGTGGCTTTCTGATTACTTGTTGCTTGTCATGAGAGAATGTACAGGAAATAATTTAGAGAAAAAAACATCTACTTTGCTCTCAAGGTCAGGAATAAAATCCTTACTATAGCTGCCTATGCATCCTGAAGCAGCAAATCTCTAGTTACAATTCCCACAAACATGATAGTGTAGCAAAAACATGAGAACAGAAAATTCTCACTATGTTTGACTCACCAAGACTAAGGCCAGTTTATTTTTTCCTCTTCTTTTCTTTGTTTTCTTTTACAATTTCAAATTTTATAATTTAAAAGAAATGATGCAGTCTATAAGAACTAAATTCTCCTATTGTGTTAAACTTGTAAAATTATAGATTAATGTGGGACTCTGGGAATTTGTGTTTTGATGACTAAATTGTTGTGACTAGTATGTCATTATATATATTTTTTGTTCATGAATATGTATATAATTTTGATTGTTTAATTATCTTAAATACATTTTAAGTAGCTCTCTCAGAAAATATATTTATTCTATTTATTTGAATTGTCTGTGGGAAAAAAAATTTGCTATTATTTGGAGTCTAAGATATAGCAAAATCTACAGAGAAGTCAATATAATGAGATTTATTGTATGAGCTTTTCTTTCTCCACCCCCAAAATCGTTATTTTTGTTTCTATTTCTATTTATTTCTACTTAATCTTGAGAAATTTTGTTAGCATTGAGAATCTTGTCTTTTTGTGATGGTGGTAAGGAATGCAGAGCTAAGCATTTTCATCCTGTTTTTGAGTTAAGATTCATATAGTCCTCACACATCTATAGCTATGTGGTTTTGTGCTCAGTAGTACTGAACCTGACTTTAGAAACGAGTATAAATAAAAATCGATAGAAGAATATTTAGAACTAGAAGGGGAGTTAGAAATAATCTAGTTGATTGCCCTTTTTGACATAATAAAAAATATACATTTGGACTTTGTCCCTGGTTGCTGACACAGAGCTCCTAAAACCCTTGGGATTCTCAGGATGATAAGAATGTCTTATTCTTAATGAGTCCCTTTGGACCACACCTGAGTTTATGCATATGCAGTGACTACTCGGGGGCACCTAGGTAGCTTCATTATGGGGCTGATTGCTAGAAGAAAAAGGAGCCACCGGATTAGAGGATTAGAATTTTTAGTCCCACCACGCACCTCCCTGGAGGAGAAAGAAGCTGGAGATTGAGTTTAATCACCAATGACCAATGATTTAATTAATCATGTCTGTGTAATAGAACTTTGATAAAAACTCTGAAGCCACAAGGCTAAGGGAACTTCCAGTTTGGTGAACACACTGATGTGCTGGGAGAATGGCGTGCCCGGTGAGGGCATGGAAACTCTGCACACCTGCTCTCCCCCAGTTCCTTGCTTTATGCATCCCTTCCATTTGGTTGTTCCTGAGCTGTAGACTTTATAATAAAACTGTAATTGTCAGTATAGTGTTTTCCTGAGTTTTGTGAATCATTGTAGCAAAATTTTGAAGCTGAGGGGTGTATTATGAGATTGTGGAAACCCCCCTGAATTTCTAGTTGGCTGGGCTGAAGTTCAAGTAGCCTGGGGGCCCCATTTGTGGCTGGCGTCTGAAGTGGGGACAGGTTGGTGGAACTGAGCCCTTAACCTGTGAGGTCTGAGTTAACTCCTGAGCTACCCTCTGTGAGGATAATTAGTTGGAGAAGTGAATTGAATTGTAGGGCATTCAGTTGATGCTACAGAATTGTATGTTGTAAAATCAACACCCTTTTTCTTGTTTCCTCAATACCAAAGGAAAGTTTAAAACTGAGACATGGTAAGTGATATACATAAAATCATGCTGCAAACAGCAAGGGAAGGTGGCAAAACTGACAGAGACTTCAGGCCTCCTGACTGTAAATGCAGTAATCTTTGCTCTGTACCATGCTGTCCTTCTACTACTTCTCTTTTAACCAGCAGCTACCATCTCAGCTAAATGGAGGAATTTGTGGCTTGCACCTCTCCATTCCTTATCCCCTTTAATAAACTCTTTCATGACCCAGTTAGAAGATAAAAAGACGTGTTCTGGCTTCATTTTTCACCGAAATTCATTGACCTGGGCACAGCAGTGGCTTTACAGGACATATTAAACTGGAAGTACCAAGCTCTTGAGTCACTTCTGTGCCTGAGAATCTTTCCCACTTTCAACCCCTCTCCCAATTCCTGGGTTTTGTTAGAAAACTCTGGGATTCCTGGTCCTAGGTTATAAGTAAATTGTTCCTTAGACCTAAAAATTGTTCTTTGTCTTCTGCCTTTAAATATTATTAGCTTTCTCATACCGATTTACAATATTACATGTACATGTGATGGCAACCAATAAAGGACATCAAAGTTATTTAGTGAAAAATTTGATAATTTTTCCTTCTCCTCGTCTCAAAATTTTATTACTCCCATTCCTTCAGCTAATGTTAATCACTTGTGTATTTTTCCTATTTCTATACTCCTACTCATATGTACCGACATACACTTTCATATGTATACAGGTATGTATATGTACATACATATACACAGATATATACAATATATTTATGATTTATTGATATTGTCTATGATATGTTTTAATTAAAAAGATATCACATTATGCACATTAATCTTGAAAAATAAAAAGGTAGCTTTGACAGCTGGCAACTGGCAGCTGGCTGAGCATTATCACCTTGGCCATGTTTCCTGTTTAATATAAAAGATTTCACAGAACACCAGTATCAGATGAAATCACTCTGTGACTGGATAAGTGAGACAAAAGCAAGATCATGCTGTAATTATGTCTAAGCCCAGTCAAAAACAAAAACGCTGTGGAACCATGAAAGTAATTAAACGCCTCTCTGCTAATATAAGTGACTGATATTTCTTTACTAATGACAGTTTTAGCCTCACTCTATTCCTCCCACCTTCTAGATAACATATTAAGATGTTCATCATAGAATTGTTTCCATTTTCTTACTGGCCCAGTATTGGACAAATCCCAGCTTCCTTGAACCCTTCCCCAAATCACTTAAAACAAATCCAAGTACTCTCTTGATTCAGTAAATAATTAACTTTTTTGACAGGTGGACTTTAACACTCTACAGTTTGATTTTTTTTTTTAAATTTATTGACGTATAGTTGATTTACAATGTTGTGTCAGTTTCAGGTGTACAGTAAAGTGATTTATTTATACACACACTCCCTTTATACGTTATTACAAGATATTGACTATAGTTCCCTGTGCTATACAGTAGGTCCTTGTTTGCTATCTATTTAATATATATATTAGTGTGTATATTTTAATCCCAAACTCCTAATTTATCCTTGTCCCCCCACTCCCCGTTGGTAACCAGAAGTTTTTTCCTCAGTCTGTGAGTCTATTTCTGTTTTGTAAATAAGTTCCTTTGTATCCTTTTTTTTTTCAGATTCTACACATAAGTGATATCATAGTCTGCTTTTGAAATTTGCTATGTATCATGAGCATCCTCATGACCTATATATGATATTATATTGACCTATTCTGTAGTATAGATTTACCACAATTTATTCTACCAAATCCATATCAGTGGACAATAAAAATGCATCCTTTGTTACCACGACAAACAAATACTGTTGCTTCTATTTCTTTCGAAGAGATTTCCCAATAATAAGATTACTGGGTTAAAATATGGTATTTTTAGTTATAATAAACATTTTTAAAAGTCTGTTGTTATATTTCTACCACCAGCAGCAGATGCTTCAATAATTTTCCTTGTCATTTTACTAGGTGAAATGTACTATCTTAGTAGTCAGTCTCTTATTAGCGTGGTTGAGCATCTTTTTATGCGTCCATTCATTCATTTAGTGTATATAATTGAGTACTTGCTACTTACTATTCTACATGCTGAACACAGAGTGGTATACAAACAGATCAAGTTCCTTCCCTCATGGAGTTTACCTTGTTTGGGTAAAGACAATCTCTAAACAAATGATAAAATTAATATATAATATGATAGATGGTGATAAATAATGTGGAGAAAAAGAAAAGGTAAGCAAGAAGGAATGAATTGGGGACCATTAGATTCTATAGGGTGGTCAGAGAAGTCTTTCAATAAGATGACTGTCTGCAGAGGACAAGGGCTGAAATATGCAAACCAGTTAGGAAATTGTTTCAATAATCAAAGCAATTGGTACCAGAAGTTTGGGAAAAAGTAACAGTGGAAGATGTGGTGAGAAGAGGTTAATTTTGGATATATTTTGAAAGTAGTTCTGCAAATCTCAGAGAAAAGGGGATTGGAAATGATTTTAAGATTATATTGACATGATAGAGTTGATATTTACTGAAATGAAGAAGGATGTGGTGGGAGCAGGTTTGGAGGTTGAAATAGAGAGTTCAGTTTGGGACACACTGTATTTGAAATGCTTGTTAGACATTCAGGTACATGTACTGAGTATACTTTTGGAGACAGAAGTTTTGAGTTCAGATGAAAAGTCCGGAACGGAAATATAAACTGGGAAGTCATCAGCTTGCAGATGATTTTTAAAGCAGTGAGACTGGATGAGCTCATCTATGGTATAATGTGGGTAGAGAAGAGGTCCTAAAGCTAAGTCCTAGAAGACTCCAATATTTAGAGGTTGTCATGATGAGGGGAAAGCAGCAAAGGAGACTGAGGAAGAGCAGCTGATGTGGTAAGAGGAGAACCAATTGGGAGTAGTGTTCTAAAAGCCAAATGTCAGTTTTCAAGCAGAAAATAATTAACTGTGTCCAATGCTGATAATAAGCTAGTTATGATTTGCCATACAATTTAGCAATATGGAGGCTTTTGGTGAACTTGGAAAGAGCAGACGTGTGAGGTGGTGGAGGTGAAAGCTGAACTAGAGTAGATTTGAGGAGGAGGAAGAGAATCTGGAGATTGTGAATATAGTCAACACTTTCTAAGAATTTGCTGTAAAGGGAGCAGAGAAATGAAGTGATTGCTGAAGGCTAAAGTAGGGTAAAGAGATTTTTGTGTTTTGTTTTAAACGTGTTATAAGTAACATTTCATGAGATGAAGGAATGATTGTGCAAGAAAGAGGGAAGTATTGGTGGAGTGATATTGAAGAGTCTAGAGAGTAAGTGGGCATGGGACCTAGTGCAGTTCTGGAAGGGTTGGCATTGTATGACAACCTGGACAGTACGTCCACAGAAAAAGGTGAGAAGATCATAAGGCATCAGACACACACAAACTGGTATATAGGAACTTGGATGTTCTCTTCTGATTGTCTTTGTCAGAACTCGGAGGTGGTTTTGGAGGTTTGAGAACAGCAGAAGAAGAATGGAATTGTCTTCTAGAAGAATGGAAAAGTGAATGAAACCAGAATGTTGTGTCAACATAATCATGATTATGAATATAAATGGTACTATTCAGCATGATTATGTGGATTTCTCCAGCCACCTTTCACTGCAGTGGGGTAAAGGAGCTAATGAGTGTATGTTTGACACAAAAGAGTGATTCATGTAATGTATCATAAAATCTCTGCTGGGTAAAGATGTAATAAGGATATGAGAGAAAATGCGTGATAGTGACAAGTGGCAAAGTCAGTGGATTGTTTATCCCAATGGTTGAAAGATTGTTGAATTGTAATACTAGAAATAATGAGTTTAATGGACATTCCGACATCTCCTGAAAAATTTTCTACCCCTAATCTTCACACATTTCTAAGAAGATTGTTTTGTCAATTTTTATATTTTGAGTAATAGTATCTTGTCACTCATATGTGTTACAAATATTTTTATTAATACACAATATTTATCTTTCCTATTTTAAGAATCCTATTCAAGCAGTTTCCAGACACATTAACATTGTGTATATTTTACTACTTTTTCATTAGTATATGCTCAGCACTGTTTCAGGCTCATTTCATTCTATTTCGAGATCTTTGCACTGGTTGAGTTATTTTTGGTTATAAACACTTTTAATAATTTTCTCAAAAATGTAAATAAATGGAATACTGTTTAAACCATTAAATGTTCCCAGCATATTTTGCTTTGGTCTTACTACATGAATAATATTTTGACAGTGGATACGATTCTTAAGGAATAAACATTTATCTCTCTAAAAAACTGTAGACATTATAGTTTCCAGTGTTACAGATGAGGAATCCAGTAGTGGTCTGATTGTTCTCCCTTTGAAATAAAATCAACCAATTTATTCTATCTGGCAGAACATAAACTTTTTCTCTTCAAATTCTGAAATCTTTCCAGTGTGAGACTTTGTTTCTCAAATCCTACCTTGAATTTATTGGGCACATTTCAACTTAAATTTCAATCGATTCTTTAGCACAGTAAAACACTTTTTCTTAAAATCAGTTTTTGATTATTGGTTTTATTGTCTCATTTCTTTCTGTGTTTCTGAATCCCTTGTTGTTCTTTACAGAGTGCTCTGATCTTTCCTGCATTTCTCTAATACCTTGACACATCTTTCAGTTTTGGGTATTTTTCTTTATAAAATAGCTCTTTCATTTAACTTTCAAGATAACTCAGTTTTCATGAGTATCTATTTATGTTTCACTATTGAATATTTTAATTTAGAAAGTATGATTTTTAAATTACTTTTCTTTTGAAATTCTTTAAAATCTTACATTTCTAAGAATTTTAAAAAGTTATTTAAAATTTTCCTTTTTTTTTTCATTAAGTCTGTTTAAGTAGGATCTTCCTATTTTGTTGTTTATCTCAGTATTACTTAAATAAGATCTTTCTATTGGTGTATTATCATGTGACCTTCCTGCTTGAAGAGATTAAATCTCCAAAAGTGTTCTTTCATAACAACTTACTTTTGCTGGTCAGGTTGCCCATTTTCTTCTACCCCTCTCAATAATCATTGGTTAATTTCCTATTTTCTACATTTTTTACAAGATCTGTCTTTCCAACCCCAAAATATTGTACTTATTTATTTATTTATTTAAAAATTTTACACAGTCTTGATTTCATCCTAGTTCTATTTCTTATAGGTTTTATGACTATGTTTTACTTAATAGCTAAGTAAATGAGCTATCTGATTTAGAGTATTTAATTGCTCAGTCTCTCCATTTATAAAATGGAGCTAAATGAAATGTTACAAGGTCAGCCCATTGCTTGGCACAAAAAAAATATTCTATGCTAGTTATCATTGTTAAATGTATGGCTTTTAATAGCCATATCCTAGAGACTTTACTCAGTAAACACTTCATGACAGTTCATTCTAATCACCCACTTTTTAACTCACTAAACTTTGCTGCCTCTCTCACCCTTCATCTTACTTGTTTTGCAAAATTCTAATCATAATTAAACTCAACATTTCACCTACTGTATGCCTAAACAAGGCTTGAGAAAACCACACTACCATGGTACCTGGTTTCACTTCAAGTTGAAGGCCATGTCCATGCCCACAGGTGTCTTTTTGTATTTTCTTATCTTTCACTCTCCTCTTCTAGAAAACCATTTCATATCTTCTTTGCTGTTTTCCTTTGCTTTCTTTTTTTATTGTTTAAGCACCCATCTTAGTCTTCCTTTTTGTTAAAATGTTTTAACCCCCACTATTCAGAGTATGATGGGGGTGGTGTACTAAATGATGTATTTAGTCAACTCAAACATATGGCCAATATATTTATATGGCTTTTATGTGAAGCCTACCCAGATTCAATTTCATGAGGACTTCATGGTAATGTAAAGTGACTGTACACTTTAGGGCTGCTTGTCAGCACTTTGAGTAAAAGTTCTTATCCATCAAGGGACAAAACCAGGCATAAACATTATGGTTAAGGTTCTTACTCACTCATCCTGGTAGCAGGTACAGATGTTCAAGTTTACTCAGGATTCCCGGGGGACTGTTGAGGGTAACCTTTGTTGCAACCCTTAATTAGAGAGATATCAAGCCCAATCCCCTTGAATAAGTTCCAGAGTACTAAGGAGATTTAGTTAAAATAAAATCATTATAAAAGTGAAAACTTACATCTTATGCCCTGTAACAATAGTAAAAGTAGACATTTTTCCTCATTGCTTTCAGTGTAGATAAGGACTTTCTTTTTCAAATTAACATTGCCCTGAAAAGTAACTAGTCCAACAGATCAGCAAATTTCCCAAATATAGATATACCATCTTTCTTTCTTCATCTTTTATCAACCAGTTTTATTTCTCAAACTTAGCTCTAGCATTTTGCAGGAAGTATATGATTTAGCATGGCACAAAGATAATTATTTCAACAATTTTGTAAAAAAACATTTCATAAAAACTGCTTATTGTAATGAGCAGTGACAATAAAAGTTATGCGAGCCTCAGGTATTTAGCTCTTAGGGTTCTGACTCCTATAGAGGACACCCACAGAGCTCAGAGGCATCTAAAACCAAACCTAAATGGACTGAATACCACCATTTCTTTCTCCATTTTTTTACTCTAGTGTTCTGAAATGTTCCTCTACATAGATGAATTCAAGATAAATGGTGCTATTTTAATCAGGAGAATTTCAAGTGGTAAACTTGTTTTGCTGTCTATTTCAGTGTAATTGCCTATTTCTAAACCAATTGCAGTCAAAAATTCATCTGCAGGTTACATATTTTGGAACACGTTTACCAGTTTTGCCTGTTTTATAGTTCTCACCCAGCCTAAACAAAACACTTTTCCTAGAAACAATTAACTTCACGAAATGTTGTACATGACAAAATATCCTATATGTCTTAATCACTGTGAACAATAACCTTCTAGACTGTGTACTCAGTGTTCCAACTTGGAGTCTCAGAGATGTGCGGGCCCCTATTGATGACTATACATCCTGTGACTTTCATTCAGACAAATAATAACACATATAGGCTGAAATATATTAACATTTACATCTCTACTGATTCAAGTCTCAGAAAAATAAATTAATATGTCAATGTGTCTTAAGAGAGAATAGGAAGGAGAATCATTTTATGAGTTACTATCTTTTATTTTTACCAAATAAAAAACAAGCTGGAACTGGCCCACTCCTAACATTTGCAAGTTCAGGAGAAGAGTACAAATGGAAGTCTTGGCCCAGACCCTAGCTCCATTTACCACCCAAAAGGATCTCATATAAATGTATTTGGACAGACTAAGCCACAAGCTCAAGCTCTGTCCACACCCCTCCTTCCAAGCAAAAAGCCACTACTTGACCATCCTTCAAGCCTATAAGGTTGCACATGCCTGCAACAGAGGTCTGCCCTGAGGAGGAATGACATGGAAAGAAAACTTCATAGATCTGGGAATTCCAGCATCTGGGCCTCCTAAAACATGGTCAAGAAGAAAGGACAGACTCTCTGGCTCCCAAGAATCCTTGCCCAATACAGAGAAGTACAGGTGGAGAAGGGCCAGAGTATGACTTTCTAAAGTTTATGAGCAGGTTATAGCCAGGAATATATTTCTTTCGACTAAAGTAAGACTAACCAACAGAATAAAAATCCTAGAGAACAGATGAAGAATGAAAGATAAGGAATTGTAGCACCATGAAAAGCCAGTTTGGCAGGCAATGGGGAGAGTGAGGCTAAGCAGTGAAGGACAGTTTTCACTTTGTGGCATCCTCTAGCTGTTTAGCTTTTTTTTTTTTTCTTAGTTGGGTCACAAGAGGCTGGCTCTCTTGCTCCTATGTCTACAGCAGACACCTAGTGCTTTTAACTAGGACTTTGTTCTTACTTTACTGAGAGCAAAAATCAGCTGTCTTACAGCTACCTGCAAACGTCTCTCTCTTAGGACAGTTCACCACATAGCTCATAATATACTAGAGAGAAAATATAGGGAGAGCAATCTATACTTCTTCTAGAGATCCCACTGTTATTATTTTACTTAGAACCAATCTGAAAAAAACAGTAATAATAAAAATAAAATGATATATTTTATTACAATGAATAAAACTAAGGGCAATTAAGATTTCAGCTGTAATAGAAAATTTTGTTAAATACTTATCATTAACACTATTGTGGTGGTTTAAAAAAAAATGGCTGTAAAAATTTTAATGCTCCTCAGTGAAAGTGGTCTTTTTCACCTCCCCTTGAGTATGGATAGGATTGTGACTGCTTTAATTAGAAGAATATGTCAGAAATGACACGATTTAACATCTGATGCTAGATCATAAAATGCTATGTAACAGCCATCTTGTTTGCTAGAACACTTGCTCTTGGAGCCCTGAACTTCCTGGAATACATCAAACTACATTAAGGCCACCATGCCATGAGGAAGCCAAAGCCACAAGGAAAGAACATGTTTGGTTTCCCTTACCAGTTGAGTGCAGTTTACAAGTCAACACAGCCCAGGCTCCAAACCTGTGATCCTGTGATTGAAAACACCTCCCAGATATTTCAGTACCCAGCCATTTGAGATTTGAGATTTGAGTCTTCCCAGTTGAGTTCCCCTACATTGTGGAGCAGAAAACAAACCATACCTTTTCATCTTGTTGGATCAAAGATCTTTGAGGGTAAGAATATAGTTTTGTTTTATACCACTACATTTTGGGATAGTTTGTTACATAAAAATAGATAACCTGAAGCACTAACGATTGCCTATGTGTGTATGTGTGTGATTATTTTGCATATGTATGAATATGTATATGTCATATGAGAAATATCAGATATAACAATAAGTAATAAAGCTATCTGTAATGTGATTATATAGTCAATGATGTGTTCAATCTTAATTGAACCACTGAATATTTTGCTGAATATTTTGCTGGGTCAGGGGTCATGAACATTTCCTAACTTTCCCAGTCCTAAAGTTCTATGGTGGTTGGTTCAATTGTACAAATTGAAATTATTACATACTATGTTGTGTCCATTTTATTTCTGTTCAAAAATAATTTGAAAAATATTGTGTGGCACCTTTAATAGCATTTATCGTATAATTTCTACATTTGGGGAGAGAAGAAACTGAGATTCTTCAAACTCAAATCCAAGCAGTTTAAAATGACTGGCATAGAGGATCTTCACAACAAAACTTCCTTTCAAAGTTCTAATAATAAAATTATTATTCTGTACAGAAATTACTTAAGTAATCTTAATCCTCAAGGGGCTTTATAAGACTTTAATTCTTCTACCCAGTGGTTTTGATTTAGATTTTTACACCTTAGAGTTTCCTCATTATATTTTCCTTTACTTCCTTTTATCTCCATTTTCTGTTTTTTCCTCACTTCCTATTTGCTACTGGCCACTGACACTAAATGTTCTTGGGGGAAAAGAACCTAAATAAAGCACACACTGCTGCTGTTCTATTCATTTTTATCTTGCTTGAATAGCTAGAATTTTTTTTTTTACACCAAACTCTGCATGAGACTTAGTTATGCCAAACCTCACATACTCCTTTTTTTTTTTTTTTTTTGTGGTATGAGGGCCTCCCTCTGCTGTGGCCTCTCCCGTTGCAGAGGACAGGCTCCGGACGCGCAGGTTCAGCGGCCATGGCCCACGGGCCCAGCCGCTCCGCGGCATGCGGGATCCTCCCAGACCGGGGCGCGAACCCGGTTCCCCTGCATCGGCAGGCGGACTCTCAACCGCTGCGCCACCAGGGAAACCCCACATACTCCTTTTTTGACTCCTTGGAAATCATCTGCTTAAACATCTGCAATATCTCCTTCCTCTGGAGACATTATGGCTTTTTCCCAGCAGGCACCCTTACTTACAGGAGAATAATATTTGGCAATTTTTAACACTCCTCTGAATAGGAAAAGTGATTTAGTGATTGTGGAGAATTACACTCAGGCAAGATGTGTTTAGTTCCATTGTGAGGAAGAAGAAATTAGCACAGAAAAATGAAGTGAGTTTTCCATGATTACATAGCTATTTACGCAGAATTAGAAATCAGGTTCTGATTCTGAATGCCTCTGCTCAATTCATGCTGCCCATGGTTGTCACTTAGACTTTCTAAATTGACTGTGTCCTCAAGAATGATTCTTTTTTTAATTTCACAAAACAGAAGGCCCTAGTAGTATTTTAGCTCAAGTTAATATATTCTAGTTAAAATTCCGAAACTTAGCTCATTAAAAATGCATTTTAAAAAAATTGAATGGGGAGGGGCGGATTCAAGATGGCAGCGTGGGAAGAAGTAGAGTTTGTGTGTCCCCACAACTAGGATGCCTGCTGGATGCTGGTGGGGTACCTCGACACCCAAGAAGATGGGAGGAACCCCCAGGTGAACTGGTAAGATGTGGGGGGACTGAGGGGGGATGAGAAGTGGAGGTGGGACAGGACCAGCGCCCCTGAGGGGTGGCTGGAAGGGGGAGGGGTTCCCACTCCTGGAGGGACCCTCAGGTCCTTGGATCAGGGGGGAACACACTGAGTGTTTCCCTTGCCCAATTGGCTTGGGAAGCCTGTCCAGCTCTCAGACAAAGTCCTATGCCCTCAGAGGCCCCCTCCTGGCTGCGTTGGTCCTGGCGGCATAGGAGGGAGACAGGGGAAGGACAGGAGAGGAAGGTGGGAGGGGGCCTCTAGGACTGGAGGAGTCGGAGAAGAGTGGAGGACATTTGCCCTGCCCACTCAAGCCCGGAAGCCTGCTGGGCTCCCAGGCTGGGTTGCATGCCCTCTGAGACCAGAGGTACACCTGGGACCCTTCTGTTCCATTGAGCCTAAGCTCCACCCCACACACCCCTCCCAGGGCCTTTTCCAGCCCTGTGGGTCCAAAACATAGGCTCTGCCCACCACCTAAACCCCGCCCCTGCCTAAGCCCCACCTCACACAACCAAGGACTTTTCCACATTTTTTTTCTTCTCTTTTCTACTATTATGGTTCCGTTTTACCTTCCAGTTGTTGTTTCATCTATATTTTTATTTTTGTATTATTTCTAACATATCTGTTAGTTTCCTAGTCTAATTTTATTTTTTACTCTTTGGTATTCTCTTATTTTTATTCTTTTTTTTCTGGCAACCCAGTGCAGCTTGCGGGATCATTGTTCATGAGCTGGGGGTTGGGCTGAAGCTCCTGCAGTGGGAGCTCTGAGTCCGAGCTACTGGACTAACAGAGAACCTCAGACCCCAGGGAATATTCATTGGAGTGAGGTCTCCCGGTGGTCTGCATCTTGGCACCAAGAGTCAGCTCTACCCAACAGCCTTCAAACTCCAGTGTTGGAAGCCTCAGGCCAAACAACCAGTAAGACAGGAACACAAGAGACGGCAAAAACATATATCACAGATGAAGGAGCAAAGTAAAAACTTACAAGACCAAATAAATGAAGAGGAAATAGGCAATATACCTGAAAAAGAATTCAGGGTAATGATAGTAAAGATGATCCAGAATCTTGGAAAAAGAATGGAGGCACAGATTGAGAAAATACAAGAAATGTTTAACAAATATCTTGAAGAACTAAAGAACAAACAAACAGAGATGAACAACACAATAACTGAAATGAAAAATATACTAGAAGGAATCAATAACAGAATAACTGAAGCAGAAGAACGAATAACTGAGCTGGAGGACAGAATAGTGGAAATAACTGCTGAGGAGCAGAGTAAAGAAAAAAGAATGAAAAGAATTGAAGACAATCTCAGAGACCTTTGGGACAACACTAAATGCACCAACATTTGAATTATAGGGATCCCAGAAGAAGAAGAGAAAAAGAAAGGGTCTGAGAAAATATTTGAAGAAATTATAGTGGAAAACTTCCCTAACATGGGAAAGGAAATAGTCACCTAAGTCCAGAAAGTTTGAAGAAGTTATAGTGGAAAACTTCCCTAACATGGGAAAGGAAATAGTCACCTAAGTCCAGAAAGCACAGAGAGTCCCATACAGGATAAACCCTAGGAGATATACACCAAGACACATATTAATCAAACTAACAAAAATTAAATTCAAAGAAAAAATATTAAAAGCAACAAGGGAAAAGCAAAAATAACATACAAAGGAATCCCCATAAGGTTATCAATTGATCTTTCAGCAGAAACTCTGCAGGCCAGAATGGAGTGGCAGGATATACTTTTAGTGATGAAAGAGAAAAACCTACAACCAAGATTACTCTACACAACAAGGATCTCATTCAGATTTGACGGAGAAATCAAAAGCTTTTTAGACAAGCAAAAGCTAAGAGAATTCAGCACCACCAAACCAGCTTTACAACAAATGCTAAAGAAACTTCTCTAGGCAGGAAACACAAGAGAAGGAAAAGACCTACAATAACAAATCCAAAACAATTAAGAAAATGGTAATAGGAACATACATATTGATAATAACCTCGAACGTAAATGGATTAAAGGCCTCAACTAAGAACAAACACTGGCTGAATGGATACAAAAACAAGACCCATATATACGCTGTCTACAAGAGACCCACTTCAGAATTAGGGACACAAACAGACTGAAAGTGAGGGGATGGAAGAAGATATTCCATGCAAATGGAAATCAAAAGAAAGCTGGTGGGCTTCCCTGGTGGCGCAGTGGTTGAGAGTCTGCCTGCCGATGCATGGGACACAGGTTTATGCCCTGGTCCAGGAAGATCCCACATGCCGCGGAGCGGCTGGGTCCGTGAGTCATGGCGGGCCCACAAAAAAAAAAACCCCAAAGAATTAAGAAAATGGTAATAGGAACATACATATTGATAATAACCTCGAACGTAAATGGATTAAAGGCCTCAACTAAGAACAAACACTGGCTGAATGGATACAAAAACAATATCCATATATATGTTGTCTACGAGAGACCCACTTCAGACCTAGGGACACATACAGACTGAAAGCAAAGGGATGGAAAAAGATATTACATGAAAATGGAAATCAAAAGGAAGCTGGAGTAGCAATACTCACGTATAATAAAATAGATTGTAAAATAAAGACTGTTACAAGAGATAAGGAAGGACACTACATAATGATCAAGGGATCAATCCAAGAAGAAGATCTAACAATTATAAATAAATATTCACCCAATGTAGGAGCACCTCAATACATAAGGCAAATGCTAACAACCATGAAAGGGGAAATCGACAGTAACAAAATAATAGTAGGGGAATTTAACACCCCACTTACACCAATGAACAGATCATCCAAACAGAAAATAAATAAGGAAACACAAGCTGTAAATGAGACAATAGACCAGACAGATTTAATTGACATTTTTAGAACATTCCACATGAAAGGGACAGAATACACTTTCTTCGCAAGTGCACATGGAATATTCTCCAGGATAGATCACAACTTTGGTCACAAATCAAACCTCGGAAAATTTAAGAAGATTGAAATTGTATCAAGCACCTTTTCTGACCACAACGCTATGATACTGGAAATCAATTACAGGAAAAAAAAATGTAAAAAAAAACATATGGAGGCTAAACAATGCACTAATAATAACTAAGAGATCACTGAAGAACTTAAAGAAGAAATAAAAGAATACATAGAAACAAATGACAATGAAAACAGGACGAGCCAAAACCTATGGGATGCAGCAAAAGCAGTTCTAACAGGGAAGTTTACAGCAATTCAATCTCACATCAAGAAAGAAGTAAAATCTCAAATAAACAATTTAACCCTACACCTAAAGCAACTAGAGAAAGAAGAACAAAGAAAACCCAAAGTCAGTAGAAGGAAAGAAATCATAAAGATCAGAGCAGAAATAAATGAAATAGAAACGAAGAAAACAATAGCAAAGATCAATAAAACTAAGAGTTGATTCTTTGAGAAGATAACTAAAATTGATAAACCCTTAGCCAGACTCATCAAGAAAAAACGGGAGAGGATGTAAATCAATAAAACTAGAAATGAAAAAGGAGAAATCACAACTGACACCACAGAAATACAAAGGATTATAAGAGACTACTACAAACAACTATATGCCAATAAAATGGACAACCACGAAGAAATGGACAAATTCTTGGAAAGGTACAATTTTCCAAGACTGAACCAGGAAGAATTAGAAAATATAAACAGACTTATCACAAGTAACGAAATTAAAACTGTAATTAAAAATCTTCCAACAAACAAAAGGTGACTTCACAGGTGAATTCTATCAAACATTTATAGGAGAGCTAACACCCATCCTTCTCAAAATCTTCCAAAAAATTGCAAAGGGAGGAACACTCCCAAATTCGTTCTATGAAACCACCATCACCCTGATACCAAAACAAGAAAACGATATCACAAAAAGAGAAAATTATAGACCAATATCACTGATAAACATAGATGTAAAAACCCTGAACAAATACTAGCAAACAGAATCCAACAACATATTACAAGGATCATACAACATGATCAAGTGGGATTTATCCCAGGAATGCAGGACTCTTCAAAATACAGAAAATAATCAATGTGATACACTGTATTAACAAACTGAAGAATAAAAACCATATGATCATCTCAATAGAAGCAGAAAAAGCTTTTGACAAAATTCAACACCAATTTATGATAAAAACTCTCCAGACAATGGGCATAAAGGGAACTTACCTCAACATAATAAAGGCCATATATGAGAAAAACTGAAAGCATTTCCACTAAGATCAGGAACAAGACAAGGATGTCCACTCTCACCACTTTATTCAACATAGTTTTGGAAGTCCTAGCCATGGCAATCAGAGAAGAAAAAGAAATAAAATGAATACAAATAGGAAAAGAAGAAGTAAAACTCTCACTGTTTGCAGATGACATGAAAATATACATAGATAATCCTAAAGATGCCACCAGAAAACTACTAGAACCAATCAATGAATTTGGTAATGTTGCAAGATACAAAATTAATGCACAGAAATCTCTGCATTCCTATACACTAACAATGAAAAATCAGAAAGAGAAATTAAGGAAAGAATCCCATTTACCATCACAACAAAAAGAATAAAATATCCAGGAATCAACCTACCTAAGGAGGTGAAAAACTTGTACTCAGAATAAATCACTGATGGAAATAATCAAAGATGACATAAACAGATGGAGAAATATACCATGTTCTTGGATGGGAAGAATCAATATTATGAAAGTGACTATATTACCCAAAGCAAACTACAAATTCAATGCAATCCGTATCAAATTACCAATGGCATTCTTCACAGAATTAGAACAAAAAAATTTACAATTTGTATGGAAACACAAAAGACCCTGAATAGCCAAAGCAATCTTGAGAAAGAAAAATGTAACTGGAGGAATCAGGCCCCCTGACTTCAGACTAAACTACAAAGCTACAGTAATCAAGACAGTATGGTCCTGGCACAAAAACAGAAACATAGATCAATGGAACAGGGTAGAAAACCCAGAGATAAACCCACCACGCACATATGATCAAGTTATCTTTGGTAAAGGAGGCAGAGTATACAATGGAGAAAAGACAGCCTCTTCAATAAGTGGTGCTGGGAAAACTGGACAGCTACATGTAAAAGAATGAAATTAGAACACTCCCTAACACCATATACAAAAATAGACTCCATATGGTTTAAAGACCTTAATGTAAGGCCAGACACTATAGAACTCTTAGAGGAAAAACACTCTATGACATAAATCACAGCAAGATCCCACCTCTTAGAGAGAGGGAAATAAAAACAAAAATAAACAAATGGAACCTAATGAAACTTAAAAGCTTTTGCACAGCAAAGGATACCATAAACAAGATGAAAAGACAACCCTCAGAATGGGAGAAAATATTTATAAATGAAACAATGGACAAAGGATTAATCTCCAAAATATACAAACAGCTCATGTAGCTCAATATCAAATAAACAAACAACCCAATCCAAAAATGGGTGGAAGACCTACATAGACATATCACCAAAGAAGACATACAGATTGCCAACAAACACATGAAAAGATGTTCAACATCACTAATCATTAGAGAAATGCAAACCAAAACTACAATGAGGTATCACCTCACTCTGGTCAGAATGGCCATTATCGAAAAATCTAGAAACAATAAATGCTGGAGAGGGTGTGGAGAAAAGGGAACCCTCTTGCACTGTTGGTGGGAATGTAAATTGATACAGCCACTATGGAGAACAGTAGGGAGGTAAGGTTCTTTAAAAAACTAAAAATAGAAATACCATATGACCCAGCAATCCCACTACTGGGCCCATACCCTGAGAAAACCATATTCAAAAAGAGACATGTACCACAATGTTCATTGCAGCTCTATTTACAATAGCAAGGACACGGAAGCAACGTAAATGTCCATCAACAGATGAATGGATAAAGAAGATGTGGCACATATATACAATGGAATATTACTCAGCCATAAAACGAAAAGAAATTGAGTTATTTGTAGTGAGGTGGATGGACCTGGAGTCTGTCATACAGAGTGAAGTAAGTCAGAAAGAGAAAAACAAATACTGTATGCTAACACATATATATTGAATAAAAAAAAATGGTACTGATCAACCTAGGGGCAGTGCAGTAATAAAGATGCAGACATAGAGAATGGACTTGAGGACATGGGGCCTGGGGAGGGGGAAGCTGGGGAAAAGTGAGAAAAGCATCGACATATCTATACACTACCAAATGTAAAGTAGATAGCTAGTGGGAAGCAGCAGCATAGCACAGGGAGATCAGCTCGGTGTTTTGCGACGACCTAGAGGGGTGGAATAGGGAGGGTGGGAGGCAGGCTTAAGAGGGAGGGTATATGGGGATATATGTATACATATGGCTGATTCACTTTGTTGTACAACAGAAACTAACACAGCATTGTGAAGCAGTTATACTCCAATAAAGATGTATAAAAATATTGAATAAGTGTTTTTAAAATAAAACAAATGGATTATCCAACTTATTGCTTGTAAGATTTTCATGCATTGATTCTAAATTCAAAACTATTTGGAAATATGGTAAAGTTCTTGAGATTATTTTCAACATATACATAGTGAGATGGAAGGAATAAGAATAAACTAATATTGTGGGAGAAAGGAAATTTTAGAGGGAAAGAAGAAACTTTTTTCCATTTTAGAATTTAAAAAAAAATCTCTTATTGAACTGTATTATGACTTTGTAAATTATTTTACATGATCTTTGAAAATCAGGACAAAATGAGAAAATATGCATGAATTCAGGTTGAAAATAGTTCATACCTCTTTAGTGACATTGTACTTAGCAATATTATTTTCACTTCAGAGGAAAGAATAACCAATTTGTCTTATTGGCTTTCAGTATTTAAGAATTTTTTCGTGTATAATAAACAAGCCATGAAACATAAGATTAGACCGTTGTTTATTTCTTTGGGTTTCACTTACCTTTTACAGATTCCACGTGTTGTTTTTTTGGCAACCACATCGCAGAGGTATCTCATTATCACTCACGTCAGAATGTTCTCACTACCTGGGAAATTTCACTGAGTAAATGCTTTGAACTAAACACACCTAGATAACTGAATGGGGCAGAATCAACACAGCTACAAAACAAGGTGTTGTCTAAGGCAGTTTGTAACTTTCTCCCAGTTCTAGGCATACCTGTGTTTTTCCTCCTTCTCTTCTCTTTTCTTCTTTTTTCTTTTATTTTCTTCTCTTTTCTTGTCTTCTCTTTTCTTTCCTTTCTTTTTTTTTGAGTGTTTTAAATGTACCTTTATGTCAGATTAATCATATTTAATTTTGCACTCCATGGTATACGTATGACAGATAGATTTGATAGAACGATTATAAGGAATATTCTCTGTATGGTTCTTCCATTGATTCATTTTTCAAAATAAATAATATTTAGACACAATTTTCTGTTAAGGATTTTGAAATTCTTACATATATATATATTTTCCCTTATGCAGATGTATTTATTTATTTATCTATGTATACCCTGACTGGCTCTAGAAAAGTTTTCAGACATCTTCTTAAGCAAAAAATGTATAGCATCCAGTCACAACCCATTCTCTTGGAAAGACTCCTCACTGCTTTCAAAATAATCTCATTATTTTTACTTATTTATTTACTTATTTGAATGGAATGAAAGATACTTTAAATTCTATTGTGCTTTACAATTTTCAAAAGATTCACATGCATGATTTCATATAATCCCTTAATAAAACTTTTCCTCCCTACCCTTATATTGTCCCTCCTCTTTTCCCTCTCTCCACTGGTAGCCACTAGTTAAAGCAAGTTTATTATTTAAAACACCCAAAAGACAGGCATTAATCCCTAAGTAAGGTCTTCAGATATCTTCAATTTTCACTGTAGTATGTCGGAACTTTCAAGGCTAGGAAAAGGGAAAGTAAGAAAAATTTAATTTAAATTCACCAAGTTTAAACTTTGCTCCACCCAACAAGTCACGATGGCTGAGGTCATGTCGCTAGTAACTGGGAGCATCCAGATGCTAACCTGAGGGTTGCTTTGTATCTAAAGACTAAATTCATTTTACTTTTGTACCTTGCTGTTTTGAAATTTATTATTTGCTTTATATTTTTGGGTGCTTGTGTGTGTTTGATGATAACAGAGAAAACTTTGTATAGTTTAACAAAATAATAGATTTCAGCTTCAAATAAAAGATTAAATCTGACACCAAACTGTGCAAACATAAAATATCGCTTTGAGGGAAACCAGATATCTTAGAGAAGAATCTAGATGACACTTTTCTGGACAAGCAGAAACTAAAATGCTTTTTGGGTATTAGCCAAGTCACATAAATGCATAAATCAACAAGAGGCTGTAGGTCAGCTTATGTTGAACTGGAGAGTTTATGTCCTAGCTAAAGATATTGAAATTTTTTAAAAAGTAATGATCAAACATACAAAACCCCCAGCACCAATAACAGCACCGAAAATTCTGCTGTCTAAACAAAATACCTCAAAAGCCAAGTTCCAGTCATGAAATTCTTGTTTACCATTTAATTGCACATAATAATCAACATCTCATTTTCAAAAATAAATTCCTGCTTTAGAGATTCACAAGCAAGCAGACACTTGACTTCATACATTTTAAACATAAAGTCCTCAATGTAGGGAGAAGAAAACCAATTTGTTTAAAATAACTTCATTATTTCCTGTGAACTAGGAAGGGCTTGCCACTTTGCATGTCATTCTGGTAGTCATTTTTATTTAAGTAAAAAATAATACAATGAAACCTGTAAGTATAAATTAAGCTCATTTTAGGTCACAATAACATAGGGGTAAAGATGGAGTCATACACACATATGAAAACACTATTTTTTCTGTTTTCACTTCACCTACTGTACAAAAACTTCAGTTGCCTTTAAATTTCTTCAGAATTTTTTCTGGAAATCACCAGAGGATGTCTCAGGTCTAGTCCTAGGCTTCCATGATAATCTCTGATTTCCTCTCTCCAATACTCTTTCAGTATTTGTTCTCTTTATTCACTGGGTTTGACCATTGAACTATGATTAATGAAGAATAAGGTCATTGCCCTTGAGGAATGAGTTCAGCAGTTTAATCAGGACTGTCTTGGTACCAATTTTGCAAGGTCATTCCTCCAAGACTAGTTTATCCTTCCAGGATGGCAAGTGGGTAGTTAGATTATGCCTGTAAAAAAATGGTGAAATGACTCAAAACAACACATTAATTAAGTCAACTCAAAGGTCATTCTATGATTTATTTCCTATTATGTTTCTCAACCAAATTTTCTCCAGTCATGCAGATTAAAATAGATTATCAGAGATTCTGCAATGAAATTATATGATATAATTAGGATAAAATGTTAAAAGTTCTAAGTAAATGCTAATAGCATAAGGACATTGCGAATTTGATGACATTCTCACTTCATTTATCAAATTCCTAAGAGAAGTTAAAAGTTAAATGTTAAATCCCATTGCAACGTCAGGTCCAAAGAAACCAAATACCAAAATAAAATTTTCTTGCCCTTGAGAAATAGATGTTCATATTCCAAAGAATTTATTTCAATTTCTAATTCTCCTCAATCATAGCCAGATCGGTTCTTAGTAATTTAGTAGAAAAAGGAGTTCTTTCAGCAATTGCAGCCTAAAGTTTTCATCATTAGAACAGGCCTGGTTCTTCAGGGTCTCAGAAAATCTAAGACAAGTTTCTGATGTGCATTACATTAAAAATTTCAAAGAGGTGGTAAGACACAAAAATACCACAACACCACCACAGTTAGAAAAGAAACTATTCCCTAAAGCATTTATTCCAGGCAAACTTGGGCTTCTGAAACCCAGTACTTAACATTCATCATGATTATAGCATAAACTCAATGGCATTTGAAGAAAGGAGAAATTATTCCTAGTTTTAACTTTTCTAGGGTGCCAGTTAGATTATAAGGATTCACATATCCAGATACCATGTGAACCTTCAGGGTTCTCTAGGGAAACAAAACCAATAATATAAATATAAATATAGGCACACATATGTACATATATACATATATGTGGAGGGGTACAAGTGACTGTGGGTGTGTGTAAAGAGATTTATTTTGAGAAATTTATTCACATGATTTGGGGGGCTGGCAAGTCCAAAATCCATAGGCAGATGGGAAATCTAGGCAAGAGTTGAAGTTGCAGTCCTGAGTCTGGAATCTCTATGGTGGCAGGCTGAAACTGTGGGCAAAGTTTCTATGTTACAGTCCTGAGGCAGAATTCCTTCTCAGAAAAACCTAGTTTTTTGTTCTTATAAAGATAATCTCCTTTACTTAAAGTCAACTGATTGGAAATGTTAATCACATTTACAAAATACTTCTGCAGCACCATCTAGGCTTGTGTTTGACCAAACAACTGGGCACATAGCCTAGTCAAGTTGACACATAACATTAACCATCACACTATGACCTGTGAACTCAAAATCAGCTGTGAACAAACTCCCAGAAAGATGTTAGTTTTGACTCAAGACTTGCTATATTGGAGAGAAGCGAGCATGTGGAGGAATCTATTTAAGTGTGCTCTGGTTAAACAAATGAGTAGCTGATCTGAGGTCATGTCATGGGAGATGGGTATCCCTTGAGTGTGTGTTCAGCATCAGATTGGTCCAAAAGTTAGCCTTTCTACAGCTTCCTCCATGGCCCTGAGCACAGAATAAAATGTGGGTTAATGGTTATACTGCTGTCTATATTCTGCTAAAACCTGATTTCTGTAACACACAGGGAACTAAACCGCTTTGCAGTTTAGAAACAGCCAATACTCTTCTGCCGACCAATCACTAAAAGGCATTAAGGACTCTTTCCCTTAATGCTGCTTCCCTCAGCAGCTCCAGTTGTGGAAAAGCAGGGCCTGCTACATGGCCTTAGGGCTATAATTTGCTAAGATCCTATGTGCCAGCAATTAAATCTTTGACTTTATTAAGACATAGTAAAAGTTCTGCTGGCATCTACAAATTCTGTCTTGCAGACCTGAATGCATCCCCTGAGGCCACTCATTTGGCTGCCTTTTGCCTTGGGTCCTTTCCTGGCTCTTCCCAAGGCCATTCTGATGACTATACCACCTTTGTCCAAGACCTTGTTTAAAAAGAAGCACTCACCTAAGGTTAAATCATGCATGAGCTGGTTACCTCCAAGACCACTATACCATAAGATTGATATAAAGCCTCTCACAAAGGCTGCACGGGTCAAGACTGGCTAGATATAATCCTTATTAAAGCACCAAGGATTCTCTCCCTTTATACTAAAGTTTAAGGAACAGAACCAAGTGCCCTTCCCATGCCAAAAGTCTCTACTCATGTATATTTTATATAAAAATTCTGATTTACTTTTCAATGTTCTCAGCCCAAACACAAATGGGTCCTTTAGGGACCTATTAACACTACTTTTCCTGGTCCAGCTTCTGCACAATATTAAGAAATAAAACAAATGTTTGAAGGTAGAGCCAAAATATTACCATTATTATTGATAGAGGCCAAGCTGGAAAATATGACTTCAGGTCTCAGTCAACCTCAGAGTCAGACAGAATTTATCCCTTAAGAAAGAGTACAGGCTTACCCCCAGGAGAAGAGAGTAGCAATGAGAAGAATATGGCAGCCATTCTCTCTAATTTTTCATGAACAGAGTGAGTAAAGGAATAAATAATAATTCAAAATTAAAACAACCAAGCTACCTTCACTTTGAGGAAATCTCAGAAATATGCCACTACTGCTGGACAATGCTCACCTGTTCACATCCTCTGCTACCCTGGCAGTCAGTTTTTACATTTTGAGATTTTGGTCAGACCTAAAGAGAGCAAAACCCAGCCTGAGAATGTGTTTTCTGTGCTTAGTTAAAAAGCATCAGAAGCACTATTGTACTGGGAATCATGCACTTGGGAGGAGTACTACAGTTAAAATATTTCTTGGTTTTTACTACTGCTAAATCCTTGAAGGGATGCTTTTTGTAACCTATAATCTAATCCTAACCTCATATTAAAGAAAAGTAGATCTATGAAGAAAAGTATCTGAAGAAAAGGGGATGGTTGAGGAGCTTCATTGTTGGGATAAAATAAAGGATCAAACAGCTCTTCTGGGACCATCAAGCAAAAGGGTTCAGATAGATGCTCACCTATAAACTATAAGAACTATATGACATTCTCAAATTGTTTTCACTGTTATTCTTGTAAACCCATTATATTAATTATCAATAAAAAAGCAAAAAATTTAGTCTAAGATATGAATTTGAGAAATTGCAAGTAATAACAAAAATAATGAAGTGGATACAGTCGGTAGCCAGTTATTGGAGACAAATGATGGGTATATGACAGAGGGTGACAACCTGAAAAAGTTGTTAGATTTTTGAAGAATATTTTCTTGAGGATATTTCTGCATGTCTTCAGATGTTCTGATAATTCTAACTATGAACTATTGTTGAAAGAGAAAGAAATAGAGATAAAGGAAACAGTCATGAATTTACTATGTGTGTGAGATAGGTAGACGTTTGTTTATTAAATAAGTCATTTTTTCTCCTCATTTCTATATGCAGCCTATATTTTCTTCAGAATAGAAGTCATGTTTTCACTGTGGAACTGTTACTTAAGAAAATAACTTAAGGCCTCAAATGCTTTCAATATATTCTATGACATATTTGTTAAGAAAATAATTATTTCCACAAGTCTGTAGCAGAAAAAAAACACATATAGACTGTCAGGTGTGTGAATATGTAAATCTGAGTTTACATATTTTAATTCTTGTCATTGAAATATATTTGACATATAACATTGTATAAATTTAAGGTTTACATGTCAATTTGACACATTTATATGTTGTAAGGTATTTGTCATTGTAATGATTGTTAACATCTCCATTGCATCACATAAATATCATTTCTTTTTTTGTGGTGGGAATAATTAAGATCTAGTCTCTTAGTAAGTTTGATAATTATAATATATATTGTCTGTACTTTATTTTCATAATAATTTAGAGCTGGAGATTGATTCATCTGAATTTCTATAGACTTTGATTTTTAGCCATGGTGGCTAACATTCTATGTGAATAAAATTATTCTATAACTAAGAAAATACATAAACCTGTGAATTGGTAGATATGTTTAGAACAAGGCATATTCTCATTATAGTTATTGTTAAATTTTATCATTACTTGCTAGAACATAAGTCAACTATGGTTGTTTTAAGCTGAAAATATTTTCTTGAAAAGCTTAGTTTTCTCAGAATCATTTGATGGGGTGTGATGTGATGGAGATAAATGCCCTCAAACACTCCACAGAACTTCTCTTGCCAACATTAAGTACTGGATGTTTCTGTTGATAAAGGTAATAACAAACTGTACTCATTAGCGTTCTCCAAAGAAACAGAATCAATGGAAAGATATATATCCTTTTGTAGATGCAGAGAAGAAAGAGAGAGAAACTTATTATAGGAATTGGCTTGAGATTTTGGAGGCTGAGGAATTCCACAGTCGTGATTGGTTGATGCCTCACTTGCGATCTTTACTCATTCTATCAGTTCAAATGTAATCTCTTCCAGAAACATTCTCACAGATACAGACAGACATGATGTTTTACCAGCTATCTGGACATTCTTTAGCTCAGTCAAGTTAACACATAAAATTAAACTATTACACAAATAAACCCATAAATATAAAACCTTGAACAAGAAAGGAGCTTATTTCTTACTCACATAATCATTCAGAGCAAGACTTCTGCCTATGAAGTTATGCTACTTGATATTTTTCTACAGGTTATTGAGGCTACCTTTTATCAGCCTGTGTATCAGTTTCAATATCCTTAGACTTGAATGCATTCAAGTTGCATTTGATTCTTGATTCTGTCTTCTGTAGTGCTTAATCCACCCTTAAGTCTATTCAGCACATATATATTTTAAAATTCATATATTTTTCAGATCTAGGATTTTTATTTGGTTCTTCTTTGGTTTGAAACCTCTCCTGAAATTTCACATCTTTTCATCCAGTATACTCTTCATTCTCTGTAAATTCTTTAGCATTTTTAAAATAGTTATTTATAAGCCCTTGTCAGATAATTAGGGCTAGGACTACATCAATGCAAGTAGATGCTGAGTGCACAATGTTTAAGGAGGTTCTCATTCTTAAGTTTGTTAAACTTTTTAAAATAATTTATTTATTTATGTACTTATTTTTGGCAGCATCGGGTCTTCGTTGCTGCGCGTGGGCTTTCTCTAGTTGCGGCGAGCTGGGGCTACTCTTCATTGCAGTGTGTGGGCTTCTCATTGCAGTGGCTTCTCTTGTTGCCAAGCATGGTCTCTACGCACGCGGGCTTCAGTAGTTGCAGCACGCAGGCTCAGTAGTTGTGGCTGGAGGGCTCTAGAGTGCAGGCTCAGTAGTTGTGGTGCACGGGTTTGTTGCTCCGTGGCATGTGGGATCTTCCTGGACCAGGGATCGAACCCATGTCCTCTGCATTGGCAGGCAGATTCTTAACCACTGCACCACCAGAGAAGTCCCAAGTTTGTTAAAGTTTTGATCCTACATTTGCACAACCCTGAGAATGATTGCCTCCTGAAAGTTTGTACTTTAAGCACATCATTTGTCTCACCCTAATCATGGTCCTGCTGTTAGTTCCAAGAGCTGAGTCATCTGTGAGTCTGTTTATAAGGACCGATTTTCCTCTAGATCATGGATCACATTTTCATATTTCTTCAATGACTAGTAATTTTTTAATTGATTCTGGAAATTAAGGTAGAGACTGCATTCTGTAATTTCTTCTACAAAGTTTCCACTTTTGAAATAGCTGGAAGTTGCTTGTGGTTCCCCTTGATTCTATGGAAGTCTGATATAGTTATATTATAGGTCTATTTCAGGTTTGTTTTTTTTTTTAATGCCATAGATAGCCCCCAGTATTAGGAACTTTTTCCTACCTTCACTTATTTTTGACATTCTATTTATTGTTTCCCACTGGGTTTCTTAGAGTCTTGCCAGAGTGAGATTTACTTCTTTCAAAGGTTGGCTGATTGGTTATAAAGAAAAGGTCAGTAAACATAAAAGGAATGAAACTTGATAGAATATATTCTCATTGCAGTGGAATTAAGTTAGAAATCTAATAAAACATTTCAGTGGACATTAACATATATATTTAAACTAAATGTTAATAAAACATGACACTTCAGAAGTTGTAGCGTTCAGATAAAGAAGTTTTCAAGTGAATTATATCTAAATACATATATCAGAAAATAAAAAGCTGAAAATTAATGATCAAAACTTTCATCTTAAGAATCACTTGATGAGGGATGGAGGAGAGTATGGAGTCCTGGAGAACAGTGGCTCTGAAAATTGCTTTGAGTTACTTGAAAAGAACAGAAGATCAAACCTAAATAAGGAAGAGGGAAAGACTGAGAAAAAGACATGAGTGCTCAATTGACTACTTTTATTCAATAATGTATGAGATGTCTTAGACAGCACAGTAAGAAAAAAAGAAAAATAAAGTTTGTAAAGGAAGATTAAAATCTGTTATTATTCATAGATGACATGATAGTGTGTGTAAAACACTTGACAGAATGTACAAATTATTAAAATTAATAAATGAATTCAGTAAGTTCTCTGTATATAACATTAAAAACAAAAATCAATCTATACACCAACAACAGAAATTAAATTTTAAACAGATATTTTTTAAACTGACATTAATATAGATAAAATATAGAGGAATAAATCTAACAAAAGTTGTATAAGATTTTCTTAATATAGTCTTCTCATTTATTTTTATTTTATTTTTTAATTGAAGTATAGTTTACTTACAATATTATATTAGTGTCACCCCTACAACATATTAATTTGATATTTTTATAGATTATACCTCATACAAAGTTACTATAAAATATTGACTATTGTCCCTGTGTTGTACATTATATTCTTGTAACTTATGTATTTTGTACCTAGTAGTTTTTACTTCTGAATCACCTTCACCTAATTTGCCCCTCTCCTCTCTGGTAACCACTAGTTTGTTCTCTGTATCTGTTTCTGTTTTGTTATATTTGTTCATTTGTTTTATTTTCTAGATTTCAGATATAAGTAAAAACATACAGTATTTATCTTTGTCTGACTTATTTCACTAAGCATAATACCCTCCAGGTCCACATCTGTCATCACAAATGGCATATATATATATATCTCACATTTTCCTTTATCCATTCATCTGTTGATGTTCACTTAGGCTGCTTCCATATCTTAGCTATTGAAAATAATGCTGCTAGGAACACTGGAGTGCATATATCTTTTCAAATTAGTGTTTTTATTTTCTTCAGTAAATACCCAGGAATGGAATTGCTGGATTGTATGGTAGTTATATTTTTAGTGTTTTGTGGAACCTCCATACTGTTTCCCACAGTGGCTGTTCCAATTTACATTTCCACCTACAGTGCATGAGGGTTTCCTTTTCTCTACAACTATCCAAAATATATAAAGAACTCAAACAACACAATATAAAAAAACAACCAACTCCATTAAAAAAATGTGCAGAGGACCTGAATAGGCATTTTTCTGAAGGAGACACAGATGACTAATAGGCACATTAAAAAAAAAAAAAGTTGTGTAAGATGTTTAGACTGAAAAAAAATCTTAAGGTAAATTAAGGAAATCTCAAATAAAAGGATGTGTGTTGTACACTTGTCACTTCTCCACAAATTGATCAATACATTAAATGTAATCCCAATACATATCATAGCAGTTTTTAAATAGAAATTGACAAGCTAAAATGTACATGGAAATGCAAAACGCCAATAATCAAGACAATCTTGAAGTAAATGAAACTGAAAGTGCCATACTATCAGATATTCAGTTAGATTATTAAGTTATATTAATTAAAGCAGTGTGGTGCTGGTGAAAGAATAAAAAATAAACTTATGGAATAAAATAGAGTCCAGAAACTGACCCACATATATATGAAACACTGATTTATAACAAAGTTGGCTTCAGTACAGTGAAGAAAGATTAGTCTTTTTAATTCAGTCATCCTTTGGTATCCAAGGGAGATTTGTTCCAGGACCCACAGTGGATACCAAAATCAGTGGATGCTGAAGTCCCATAGTCAGCTCTCTATATCCACAGTCCTTAATCCATGGATTCAACCAACGATGGTTTGTGTAGAACTGCCTACAGTTATCAAAAAAAAAAAAAAAAACCATGTATAAGTGGACCCATACAGTTAAAACCCATGTTGTTCAAGGGTCAACTTTAAATTGTACTGGGTCAACTGGGTATCTGTATTGGGGGAAAACATATCTGGAGTCTTACAATAAAAACAGATTGTAGATTTGTATGTGAAAGGTAAGCAATAAATATTTTAGAAAAAACTAGAGCATTGGAATGACCTGATAGTAAGCAAATAATTCTTGTATAAGATATAAATGCTCACTATAAAGGAAAAATGATAAATTGGACCAAGAATATCAAAAGACACCATTAAGTGACCAAAACTCAAGTCACAGAATCAGGGAAGATGTTTGAAATACAGATAATACAAAAAGGACTTACAGAATGTATATACTGTACACCTATATACATATACATACATATGTATAAACACACACACATATATACAGACACATATATCTTTCAAATCAATTTTTAAAAAGACAGCACATAGAAAACCAAACAAAAAATTTGAAAAGGCACTTCACAAAAAAGGATGTTAAAATGACAAATTATCATGAAAAGTTACTCAACTTCATTAATCAACAGGGAAATATAAATTAGAACCACAGCATAAAACAATTTACCAAGGTGACTAAAATGAAATTACATAAAATACTAAGTGATGGGGAGAATATGGGACTAAAACTCTCATGCACTGTTAGTGTAGTTATTAATCAGCACAACTAATTTAGAAAACTCTTTGGTGGTATGTCTTAAACCTGTGCATATCATATTATCTAGCAATTTAACCCTTAGGTTGAACTCAAGGAAAATGCATTGAAAATATGTATATACACCAAAAATATGAACGAGAATGTTCATAGCAGAAATATTTGTAAAAACCAAACAGGAAAGTCTTCAAATGCCCATCAAGAGCAAATAAATATTGGTATATTCCAACAATGGAGTACTATATAGAGATAAAAAAATACAACTGATGCAGCATGGGTAAATCTCCCAATTATAATGTTGAGTGAAAAAAGTCAGAAAGTTAAAGAGACCATCTCTATCATTCCATTAATATAAATTTCAAAAAAAGCAAATCAAATCTATGATTTTGTAAATCAGGACTGTGCTTTTTGTTGTGGGAAATATTGACTGGAAGGGGGTACAAGAGAGGGGAAAGCTCTTGTATGTTGATATTATTCTGTTTCTTGAGATAAGGATATGGTTACCCAGATATGTTTACTTGGGAAAATTTATCTGGATAGTTAAGATTTGTACACTTCTGTGTGTCTGTTATACTTCCAAAAAAGTAAACTCATGCTGGTGATGGAAAATGCAGATATTGGGATAGAACTTTTGGACCACTCAAATACTATGCCTGAACAAGTAGGCAACTATGAAAATATTTTACTTTATATGTATTTACTATATATTTTTGTCTTTTTCTGGTTTACTTTCCTTGTGTTTTGGATTCTTTGCAGAGGTCCAAGGTGCTTCAAGCTTAAGACCCCAAAGTATGTCATTAAGAACAATTCAGGCAAAACAATGGGAGAGTACAGTTTTCACACATACTAATCTATTTAGAAATTTAGCTCTTACACAATAGAAGGAATAATTACCCAGAAAATGAGCAAAAATGTTCTCAATGTAACTGAATCTACACCAATTGTTTAAGCTAGTGAATAGTTCACACTGAGCAAACTGTACTTGGAAAAGTTACCCATTTTTTTTATTTTGAAACACAGTGCACATTTGGCTAAAGGCCCAATGTTGAGTTGTATAATTCACTTAACTTCCTTCTTCCTTTCAAATTATATTAAACCATTGAGTTTAAGTTTTATTTATTTTTTTGCATTTTCAAATATGAATCCAATCAGTACAAAAGGAGTGTCATTATCTATCTGTCTCTGTCTCTAATTTACCTCTCTGGCAGTTACTTGAAAAACAAGAATAGTTAATCTTCGTCATGTGGAAATATCAATAGATAACACAGTCATTAAATCAACTTTGGTGCTCATAAAAAATGCATAATCTGGAGCTTTGTCTAGGCTATCTTATGAAAATCTCCAGGGAGAACCCCAAGAACCTTACTTTCTTTACAAATGTTTCCAATAAGCTCAGGAATTTTGGTACTCATACTACTAGGAGCAGAAGAAGGGAGGAGATAAAGAGGATACAAGTTGCAAGGAAATATTTTGTTCTTTCTGGTCCTCTTCTCTCATACTTAAAGTTGCACAGGAATCTTCTCCATAAGATTTATGACAGCTTGTTCTCTTCCTCCCTGAATAGGAAAAAACAGGACAAAGCACAGTCAGACCCTATCTTATGAATAAGCTGTATTACAAAAACTATTAGTCATTTATTTAGACTCTATGTGTTTTACGTGGGACATTCCTTCCTAATTATATCACTCGAAAGGTACATTAACCGAGATGAGTTTGAACAAAGCTATTGTATCTTTATTTAAATAATAAACAAGTACCAATTATGACATCGTTTATAGAGGAAAAACATTCACAAATCTAACCTTCATAGGTTTGCAGGCAGTGTCTCTTCAACAGTAGGACTCTGAGACTGGATGGAGCTTGGAACATTTGTATTGTCAGCTTGGACACCATTATCTAATTATGTTTATGAGAATGTTTTGAGAGGTAATCAAATATGTAATATCTGAAGGAGATTATTTATATGTAATTTTATGTAGTGTTATATAGTGATTAAGAATGACATTTTGGAGTAAAGCAGACATAGCTTTGAATTTGAGTTCAAAGTTTCAGTTTCCTTACCTAAAAATGAGTGTACTAAATACTTCTACAAGATTGTCTGACATTTAATAAATGTACCCACTGTTACACTTAAAATAGATAACCAACAAGGACCTACTGTATAGCACAGGGAACTCTACTCAATATTCTGTAATAACCTATATGGGAAAAGAATTTGAAAAAGAATAGATACATGTATATGTATAACTGAATCACTTTGCTGTACACCTGAAACTAACTCAACATTGTTAACCAACTATACACCAATATAAAATAAATTTTTTAAATGAAAAGAAATAAATAATCAATAAAAATGGCAATAAAATAGAAAATATAACAATAATTATGATTCTTGTCTAATGGATTATTGTTGGAGACATCAGTGTGAACTCATGTGTTACTTAATATCGCTAAGATAGCGACCTATAGAAATATTTATAAATATATGTGTATCCACAGGTTAGTATACACACATATAACTCCTTGTTCTGTTAGCTGAGAGGGCTTAGGAGCAATGACAACACAGTAGCAATAAACATACATAGCACCCAAATCTTGATTTCTATTAACATTCTCCAAAAAAGGGAAGCAGAGCTCCTTGGAGAAATGGCTGATTCTACAACTAGGACACAGAATACACAAGATGGGTCTGGAGCATTTTGTAGTGCCAGAAATTAATAAAGTGTTCAAAACAAAGAAGCAAATAAAAACAACTCTACAATAATGGGGGTATGTCAAAGGGATTCAGAAGTGAACTGAAAGAGCTCCCAATGGAAGAACTGGAACAATTTGAGCAAGGAAATACAGTATTACTGACTTATAACCAAAAGTATAATATAAATATCTATGAGTCCTTACTGATCAAATAAATCATTAATTAAATAAATGGTTGAGAATTTAAAAATCTCCCACACAGTGTAATCCTAATTTCTGTAGATACTACACCTTTCAGGAGATGAAGCATTATTTCCTGCTTATTACGTATGAGCTGCAGACTGATTTTCTTCCAAAGTGTACAATATGGAAAGGGAGAAGAAAAAAGAGTAACTTTGCAGTGAAGAAACCTGATAAATACTACTTCAACCAGGTGAGCAAGGTGAACATCAACACTGATAGGTCATATAGTTAGTATGGTGAGAATGGAACCTAAACTCTATAGTCTTTTTCCCCCAAAACATTACCTCAGTATAATCATGAGAAAAATATCACATACATACCAATTGAGGGACATTCTAAAAAATAGTTGAGTACTCCTCAAAACTGTCAAGATCATCAAAAACATGGAAAGTCTGAGAAGATTTTGACACTTAAGAGGAATCTAAGAGCACAGTGATTAAATGTAATGTGATGCCCTGAATAGGATCCTGGCACAGAAAAACAACATTAGAGAATAACCAAGTAAATCTAAATAATGTTTGGGTTTTAGTTAATAGCAATGTATCAGTATTTGTTAATTTATCATGATAAGTATGTCATATTAATGTAAGATATTAATTATAGAGGAAACTGAGTATGAGGTATCCAGGTGTGAGGTTCTCTGTACTACCTTTGCAGTAATTCTGTAAATCTAAAATTGTTCTAAATGAAAAGTTAAAAAAAAAAAAAAGCACAACTATTGTATTCGAAATTAGAGAGGGGAGGCCAAATGCCCCTCACTCCATTGTTGCATCCCCAGTCCCTTGGCCTCTTTGCAGACTCTGGGGATTCCATGGAATATGATCCATAAACTTCTGGACTTCACTGCTAATTAGACTAGAAGATGAAAATAGAAGTCTAACTGAGGTCTAGTAAATGAAAAATCTAGCCATTTCTCTTTTTCTTTAAGGCTTGTCCCTCTATTACATAATAAAATTAATTTAGTATGGTCTTCTCTTTAGAGAGTTTAATGCTGACAGATACACCATTCTTAGAACTGCAAATCACTTGATACTTTTTTCAATGTACCTAAAAATTTTGAGGTTTAAGTAATTAGCTTATAATTCTATAAATTCTGGGAAGGAGAAGCTGTGATAATGAGGATGCTTGCGAATACTGTAGACTTCTACCATTTGTCTGAATTTACTTGACTGTTCTTCACTGCTTTTTTTTTTTTTAAACCTGAACTAACCAAGCCTTTATATACATATATATATTGAAGAATAGTTGATTTACAATGTTGTGTTAGTTTCTGGTGTACAGCAAAGTGCTTCAAATATATATATATATATATGCATATATATATGTGTATATATATATATATATATATATAGTCTTTTTCATCTTCTTTTCCATTTTGTTTTATTACAGGATATTGGATATAATTCCCTGGCTATATAGTAAGACCTTATTGTTCATCTATTTTATATATAGTAGTTTTTAATCTACTAATATTCAGTGTTCTTGAAACAATAAAATACTAATAAAAATAAATCTGATTTAATTGTATGACAATATGGGCTGACATTACCAATAAATTTAAATGGCAGATTTAATATGCTAATTATGAATCCCAAAGTTTTAAAGAAAATTTATTTCAAGTGTGTGGAAAAGAATATATATATATGTACATATATGAATCACTTTGCTGTACACCTGAAACTAACATAATGTTGTAAATCAACTATATTTCAATGAAAAATTTTTTAAATGTTTTTAAAATTTAAAAAATTAAAAAATAAAGTGTGCAACAACAAAAACATTTTATCAAAAATGTTGAATTGGAAACAATATACATCAATTCCCAATACTTTCTTTTCCCAATTTTTTCTATGTTTTTCAGGTTAAATAATTTTCCTTTAAGTGAAAATGTAGCAGCACTAATTAAAAATTGTATGATAAGTCTTGGTAAAGTCATTTTAGCACCCTTATTAGAATTGAGACAAAGCATGATTCTATTTACTGGGTAGAAAATCCTTTTGAACATCAGATGACTTTCAATTCTTTGCTTTTAGCAAATAACAAAGAAGGAAAGTCTAATAGAGTTGTCATCCAATATATCTTTAACATTTTTATGATTTTTATGATTTTTGATGTGTGAGTTTTGTCAGAACTAATTTAGAGAATTGAATGACATTGGGGGGGAAATTCCTATCATCTTATTTACTTATTTATAGTAATTTTTCAACACTTATAGCAATACAAAATTGAACAAGAGTAGAATTGATGTCAAATTCTATATGATTTTATCAGTGTGTAATCATATCTGGACTTAATAGCTAATTGAATCAAGAGGAGATGAGGATGTTGGAGTAGGAGGATATGGAATTCATCTCCCCCCATGAACACATCAAAAATACATCTACATGTTGAATAATTCTAACTGAAAACTAACTGGGGACTGGCAAAAAGACTATTGCACAATGAAGGTTGTAATAAAGGTCCATATGGAATCAAGGAGGAAGGGAAGAGAAGTGATATGGTCAGGACCTATGCTCCTGGGAGAAGATTCATTAAAAAAAGGGAGATTACATAGACGGAGCCTCTTCCTAGAAGTGAGTGGTTTGAGCCACAGATTGGATGCCCCAGCCCTGGGGTCCAGCTCTGGGAAGACAAGTCCCCTAGGTTGGTTGAAACGCTGGTGGGAGTAACAGGAGGACTGTGGGAAGCCTGGACTCCACTCATGAGTAGTATGCACACACTTGCTTATTCCCCAAATGGGGGAGAGAAGGCAGACTGAAACTGCATAAGTCACAGGCCAGTTTCCTGTGACCACAGTGGTGCACACCACAGCCTGAGCTGAGCCACCACTTTGGCCCCACTTACTTTACAATGCAGCTCTACACTGGTGTAAGGAGTGCTACAACCCATGACCCAACCCACACCTAACACTTTAGCTGGCCCCACTTGTTCTGTGGTGCAGCTCCAAACCAGGACAAAAGTGGGAGTGGCCAAGTGGAGAGCTCAGCTGTGAAAGACAAAGGTGATAACTGAAGAATACATAAGTTATCTAGAAGATAAAATAATGGAAATCACCCAATCAGAACATGAACAATTTTTTAAAAAACTAAAAAATGAGAGTAGCTTAAGGGATTGCTGGGAAAATATTAAGTATACCAAAATTTGCATTATAGGGGTCCCAAAAGGAGAAGAGAGAGAGAGAAGCAAGTCAAAAATGTATTTGATGAAATCACGGCTGAAAATTTCCCAAGTTTAAAGAAGGAAACAGATATCCAGGTACAGGAAGCACAGAGGGTCCCAAACAAGATGAATGCAAACAGACCTACACCAAGAAATATCATAATTAAAATGGCAAAAGTTAAGGATAAAGAGATAATTCTAAAGGCAGCAAGAGAAAAACAAAAAGTCATATACAAGGGAATGCCCATAAGGTTATCAGCTGATTTTTCTGCGGAAACCTTGCAGGCCAGAAGGGAGTAGCATGATATAGTCAAAGTACTGAAAAGGAAAAACCTGCAACCTAGGTTAGTCTACCCAGCAAGATTATCATTTAGAATTGAAGGAGAGGTAAAGAAATTTTTAGACAAGCAAAAACTAAAGGAGCTCATTAATACTAAACCTATCCTAAAAGAAATGTTAAAAGGTCTTCTCTAAGTGAAAAAGAATAGGCTATGGTAAGAAGTGTCTATAGGAAAGGAAAAATCCCATTTTTATTTATTAGTAAAGGTAAATATAGTTTATTTATTAGTAAAGGTAAATATATAGTAAAGGCTGAGGATCAACCACTTAGGTAAGCTAGAACAATGATTAAAAGACTAAAAATTGTAAAATCAAGTATAACTAAATAATCAATAAAGGGATAAACACTATGTCTTTTGATTGGAGTGCTTAGTCCATTGACATTTCAAGTGACTACATAAAGATGTAAAATAAGACATTAAAAAAAAGTGGGGGAAAGGGAGTAAAAAATATAGATCTTTTAGAATGTGTCTGAACTTAAGTGACTATCAGTTTAAAATAAGTAGATACAGTTATAGGTCTACATATAGGAAACCCATGGTAACCACAAATAAAGAAACTACAAGAGACACACAAAAACTAGAGAGAAAGGAGCACAAGCATACCACTAAAGAAAATCATCAAACCACAAGGAAAGAAAGAAGAAAAGAACAGAGAAGAATGACAAAAACCACCAGAAAACAGGTAACAAAATAGCAATGAGGACATACCTAGCAATAATCACTTTAAATGTCAATGGACTAAATGATCTAATAAAAACACATGGTATGGCTGATTGGATTAAAAAAACAAGACCATTCAGTATGCTGCCTACAAAAGATTCTCTTCAGGGCCAAAGACACACACAGACTAAAAGTGAGGGCATGGAAAAAGATATTTCATGCAAACAGAAATGACAAGAAAGTGGGGGTAGCAATACTCATATAAGACAAAATAGACTTTAACACCAAGTCTATAATAAAAGACAAAGAATGGCATTATATAATGATAAAGGTACCAATACAAGAAGAGGACATAACACTCATTAACATATATGCACTAAATACAGAAGCACCTAAATATATAAAGCATATATTAATGGACATAAAGGGAGAAATTAGCAATAACACAATAATCATAGCAGACTTTAACACCTAAATTACATCAACGAACAGATCATCCATACAGAAAATCAATAAGGAAACAGTGGTCTTAAAAGACACATTAGACCAGTTGTACTTAATAGGTATCTACAGGACATTTCATCTGAAAACAGCAGAATAAACATTCTTTTCAAATGGACATGAAACATTTTCCAGGATAGATGACATGGTAGGCCACAAAACAAGTCTCAACAGATTTAAGAGAATACAAAGTATATCAAGCAATTTTTCTGACCAGAATGGTATAAAACTAGAAATCAATTACAGGAAGAAAAATGGGAAAAGCACAAACATGTGGAGACTAAACAATATGATAATAAAAAACAAAGGGGTCAATGAAGAAATGGAAAAATAAATCAGAAAATACCTCAAAACAAATGAGAATTGAAACAAAACTTTGAAAATCAGAGCAAGAGTAGTTCCAAGAGGGAAGTTTATAGTGATACAGGCCTACCTAAAGAAAAAATATCTAATCAACCATCTAAAGGAATTTAAAAAAAAAGAAAAACAAACAGAGCCCTAAATGAGCAGAAGGAAGAAAATAATAAAGATAAGAGAGGAAATACATAAAATAGATACCACAAAAACAAAATAGAATAGGTCAATGAAACCAAGAGATTTTTTTGAAAAGATAACAAAATTAATATACCTTTCACCAAGCTAATCAAGAAAATAAGAGGACCCAAATGAACAAAATAAGAAATAAAAGAGGAGAAATAACAACTGATATCACAGAGATGCAATAAATCACAAGAGAGTATAATGAACAGTTATATGCCAACGAATTGGACAACCTCCGCAAGAAATGGAGAAATTTCTAGAAACATACAGTCTTCCAAGACTTAATCAGGAAGAAATAGACAATCTGAAACAGACTGATCACTAGTAGGGAAATTACATTAGTAATTAAAAAATACTCCCAGGAAATGAAAGTGCAGGGCCAGAAGGCTTCACAGCAGGAATGCTGACAAATGTAAAAAAGAGCTAATCCATATCCTTCTCAAACTATTTCAAAAAATTGAAGAGAATGGAACTCTTCCAGATACATTATATGAGGCCACAATTACCCTGATACATAAACCAGACAAAGACAATAACAAAAAAAGAAAATTACAGACCAATATCTCTGATGAATATAAATGCAAAAATCCTCAACAAAATGTTAGTAAATCAAATTTAACAATATATAAAAAGGATCATACACCATGATCAAATGGGATTTATTCCAGGGATGAAAGGATGGTTCAATATTTTCAAATCAATGTGATCCATCACATTCACATGATGATCTCAATAAATGCAGAAAAACATTTGACAGAATTTAACACCTATTCAACACCTATTTGATGAGATAAAAATTCTCATCAAAGTTGGTATAGAGGAATTCATAAAGGCTTTTTAATTACTTCAAACCCACACTTAACATCATACTTAATGGTAAAAAGCTGAAATCTTTTCCTCTAAAATCAGGAACAAGACAAGGATGCCCACTCTATCATCCTTGTTCTATTTAACATAGTATTAGAAGCCCTAGCCAGAGCAATAAAACATGAAAAGTAAAATGAATTCAAATTGGAAGGTAAGAAGAAAAACTGTCATTATTTGCAGATGACAAGATACTGTGCGTAGAAAACTCTAAAGTCTCCACAAAAAAAACAATTAGAAGTAATAAATGAATTCAGTAAAGTTGCAGGATACAAAATTAATATAAAGAAATATGTTGCTTTTCTATATGCTAATAATAAACTATCAGAAAGAGAAAGCAAGAAAACAATACTGTTTAAATATCTCATCAAAAATATAAACTTAAACGAGTAGGTGAAAGACCTAAATGCTGAAACTATAAAAAGTTGATGAAGGAGATTGAAGATAATGCAAAAAAAAATGGAAAGGTAGCATGTGTTTTTGGATTGGAAGAATTAGTATTCTTAAAATGTCCATGCTATGCACAGCAATCTAGAGATTTAATGTAATCCCTAAGAAAATGCTCATGACATTTTTCATAGAACTAGAAGAAATAATCCTAAAATATACATGGAACCACAAAAGACCCTGAATTGCCAAATCAATCTTGAGAAAAAAAGGACAAAGCTGGAAGTATCATGTTCCCTGATTTCAGACTACACTACAAAGCTACAATAATCTAAACAGCATGATACTGGAACAAAATCAGACACATAGATAAATGGAACAGAATAAAGAGCTCAGAAATAAACCCAGACACTTATGGTCAATTAATCTGTGGCAAAGGAGGCAAGAATGTACAATAGAGAAAAGGCAGTCTCTTCAATAAGAGTTGCTGGGAAAACTGGACAATTATGTGTAAAAAAGTCAAATTAGAACATTTTCTAACACTTTATACAAAAATAAAATAAAAATAAATTAAAGACCTAAATGTAAGACCTGAAACCATAAAACTCCTAGAAGAGAACATAGGTAGAACACTGTTTGACAGAAATCATAGCAATATTTTTTTTTGGTTCTGTCTCCTAAGGAAAAAGAAACAAAAGTAAAAATAAATAAATTAATTTTAATTAAACTTAAAACATTTTGCACAACAAAGGAAACCATAGAGAAAATGAAAAGACAACCTACTGGGAGAATGGGAGAAAATATTTGCAAATTATATGATTAATAATGGGTTAATATCCAAAATATACAAACAGTTCATACAACTCGATATAAAAAAAAACAAACAACTCAATCAAAAAATGACAGAAGACCTGAATAGATAGTTTTACAAAAAGATACACAGACCACCAACAGGTACATGAAAAAAATGCTCAGCATTGCTAGTTATCAGAGAGACGCAAATCAAAAGCACAAGAAGACCTTATTTCACACTTGTCAGAAAGGTTGTCATTTAAAAGACAAGAAATAACAAGTTTTGGCATGGATGTGGAGAAAAGGGAACCCTAGTACACTGTTGGTGGGAAAATAAATTGGCACAGGCACTATGGAAAGCATTATGGAGGTTCCTCAAAAAACTAAAGATATAATGACCATATGATCCAGCAATTCCACTGCTGGGTATAAATACAAAGAAAACAAAAACACTAATTTGAAAGATGCATTCACTCCAATGTACATAGCAGCATTATTTACAATAGATGAGATATGGATGCAACCTAAGTATCCATCAACTGATGAATGGATAAATATGCACACAGAATATTACTGAGTCATAGGCAGAATGAAATTCTGACATTTGCAATAATGTAAATATACTTAGAGGGTATTATGCTTAGTGAAATGAATTGGACAGAGAAAGACACATACTCTACCTTATCCCTTACGAGTGGAATCTAAAAAATAAAACAAACGAATATAACATAACAGAAACAGATTCAGAGATATAGAGAACAAATTAGTGGTTACCAGTGGGAAGAGGGAAGTAGGGAGGGGCAAAATAGTGGTATGTGATTAAACTATGCAAACTACAATGTGTAAAATAAATAAGCAACGAGGATATATTGTACAGCACAGAGGAATATAATCTTTATTTTGTAATAACTTTGTAGTACAGTCTATAAAAAATTGACTCACTAAGTTGTACACCTGAAGCTAATACAATATTGTAAATCAACTATGCTTCAATTAAAAATAAAAGAATGCTAATGTATCTCATTAAATGAGACATTTCCTGTAAAATTTACCTTAAAACTTACGAACATTTACTTAAAGACTTATGCTTCAAAGAAACATCTATCAAAGAGACCAGCAGATAGCCCTAAGTGTGGAAAAGTAGGTAGAAGAGACATTGGGTCTGGAGGGTGTAGGTGGAGATTCAGCCTAGAGAGTCTCTTGTAGGCACCAGATTGGGAAAGTTTTAGTGGTAGATGTGACTATATCTGGGGTATTGAAAGTGCTATTAAGGGATACACATCTGTTCAGACACAAGATGAAGAAACCAAAGTTCCCAAATGGTAACCATATCATGGCAATAAGAAATTCTCAGGAATTCAGAAGAAGCTGTTGAATTTTGGAAGGACTCTCCATAGGAAACAGGTTCCAGCCCTCGGCCCAGACTCTCAAACCAGAGCTCCTGTTCCCAGGGGAGAGCCTTAGGGAGACTAATGATGATCTTTCACCTTTAGAGACTCGAAAATTACATACTCAGAAATTCGAAATTTGGATAAACAGAAATTAAGTATGGAAATAGCATTTCCAAAATCTGAACCATACTATCTAGGACATGAACCGTATAATTCCAAGAGAGGCACTACAAGATGAGCTATGACTCAGGGAACAACATGAAACCCAGAAGACAGCAATGGAAGAGAGCGTCCTGGGTCAAGTTTTTAGGAAAGGGAAATTGGGGCAGAGCTAGGAAACATAGTGTCAGTGTTAAAGCAGCATTTCTTGGGCTAGGTTAGTAGGGAGTACAACTTCATTTTAAACCACAATATATGGAGATTGAGTAGGAAACTTTCTCTCTTGTCAGTACTAGTCTAGGAAAAGGCAGGAATAGCCTACAAAAAGGTGACAGTTTGTCCTAATTTTAGGGAATTTGGAAGCTCGGTGAGTGGGGACTTGATTAACAACACTGAAAAATCAAAGTTTTAAAAGCACGTTTTTTTCCCTTTATAAAACCATTCGATTGCCCAAATCAATTCATAACTGCCCCTGTTTCAACACACTGCAGGTCAGACTTCTCTCTTTAAATTTTCAGTTTAGGGTCTTTAAATCTCTGTGCGGAAATGAAGTTCCGTTTCAGACATTTCCTTCTTATAAATGGCATCAAATTTCTCATTTTGGGCGACAGTGAAGTAATTCTTCCAGTCACCTGCAATCCCTAAAAATTACAAATAAGAAAACATATGAATGAATAAAATATTTTCATTATGAAGGAAAAGCTAATGTATACCAAAAGAAAAGATTGAAACAGTTTAAAGGAAGACTTTCCTTGTATTAGAATACTTTAAAAGGTCATTTCTTTTTTTACTGGTAATTACTCCCATCTATAATTAAACAGACTCTGGCTTTTATTTATTTATTTATTTATTTATTTATTTTAACATCTTTATTGGAGTATAATTGTTTTACAATGGTGTGTTACTTTCTGCTTTATAACAAAGTGAATCAGCTATACATTATACATTTATCCCCGTATCTCTTCCCTCTTGCATCTCCCTCCCTCCCACCCTCCCTATCCCACTCCTCTAGGTGTTCACACAGCACCAAGCTGATCTCCCTGTGCTATGCGGTTGCTTCCCACTAGCTATCGATTTTACATTTGGTAGTGTATATATGTCCATGCCACTCTCTCACTTTGTCCCAGCTTACCCTTCCCCCTGCCCATGTCCTCAAGTCCATTATCTAGTAGGTTTGCGTCTTTATTCCCATCCTGCCCTAGGTTCTTCATGACTTTTTTTTTTTTTTTTTGGTTCCATATATAGGTGTTAGCATATGGTATTTGTTTTTCTCCTTCTGACTTACTTCACTCTGTATGACAGACTCTAGGTCCATCCACCTCACTACAAATAACTCAATTTCGTTTCTTTTTATGGCTGAGTAATAGTCCATTGTATATATGTGCCACATCTTTATCCATTCATCTGTCGATGGACACTTAGGTTGCTTCCATTTCCTGGCTACTGTAAATAAAGCTGCAATGAACATTGAGGTACATGACTCTTTTTGAATTATGGTTTTCTCAGGGTATATGCCCAGTAGTGGGATTGCTGGGTCATATGGTAGTTCTATTTTTAGTTTTTTAAGGAATCTCCATACTGTTCTCCATAGTGGCTGTATCAATTTACATTCCCACCAAGTACAAGAGGGTTCCCTTTTCTCCACACTCTCTCCAGAATTTATTGTTTGTAAATTTTTTGATTATGGCCATTCTGAATGGTGTGAGGTGATACCTCATTGTAGTTTGGATTTGCATTTCTCTAATGATTAGTGATGTTGAGCATCCTTTCATGTGTTTGTTGGCAATCTGTATATCTT
>NC_041220.1:37526958-37556413 GCF_002837175.3 Physeter macrocephalus | reverse complement strand
GAGCTGCTTGTAAATTTTGGAGATTAATCCTTTGTCAGTTGCTTCGTTTGCAAATATTTTCTCCCATTCTGAGGGTTGTCTTTTCGTCTTGTTTATGGTTTCCTTTGCTGTGCAAAAGCTTTTAAGTTTCATTAGGTCCCATTTTTTTATTTTTGTTTTTATTTCTATTTCTCTAGAAGGTGGGTCAAAAAGGATCTTGCTGTGATTTATGTCATAGAGTGTTCTGCCTATGTTTTCCTCTAAGAGTTTTACAGTGTCTGGCCTGACATTTAGGTCTTTAATTCATTTTGAGTTTATTTTTGTGTATGGTGTTAGGAAGTGTTCTAATTTCATTCTTTTACATGTAGCTGTCCAGTTTTCCCAGCACCTCTTATTGAAGAGTCTGTCTTTTCTCCATTGTATATTCTTGCCTCCTTTATCAAAAATAAGGTGCAGAGTCTGGCTTTTAAAAATACATAAGAAGGGTTAATTTTCTTGTCTAAATTTATGGGCTGTACAATAGTTTCCTAAAAGAGATTCTTGTAGTGTTTCTAATTGTCCTACGTCATGGGGTTACCACTGGTCACTGGATCAATGATCAGGGAGTATTGTATTTCATGGGTTACTTTTGGAAACTGTACAAAGGACTGGTCATGAGCACAAGCAAACCATGAAACAGAAAGCTGATAAGTATCATTTCACAAAAATAATAAATGAGGATGTTATGATATTTGGATGGTATTTGTGTTTCCTGAATTCACTAGACATATCTTATTTTAATTTTAGAGGAGGAGAATAGCATTAAAATCAAACACGTATAATCCCTGAACCATTTTTACAAAGGTGAAACTGTTGGGATATAACTTTACATTTAATCTTTTATACTGGATGCTTAAAAATATATATTTGAAAAATTAATAAATTTTTAATGTACTGCCAATGTGTTTGGAGGAAAACATTAATTTTGCCAATTTATTTAATATTAAATATAATCGTATTGAATTTCAAGCCTTATTAATCCATGATTGCTTCATGAAGATTTAAAACCCTTTTAATTAAAAACATCCCCATAGACAAGGTTGTTTCCCTGGTTATTTTACTTTATTCTGTTTTCACAAAATGATAATAGTTCTTTGGAATGTATGTGAGGGTAGTGCATATCTGGGATACCTCTAAAGATGCCACTGAAAAGGGAAAGTGTAGATATAAACAATAAAGAGTCATATATAAAGTATTCTAATAATCTTCTATTTTGAGTATAAATACTATATACATAAACACATTTGCTTCACAAGAGTGAGGGAAGTATAAAAAGTTTTTTGATAAAATAAATTCTTGCCAAATCTCAGGGTTTTCTGTTTTGTTGCTGTTTGGGACATAGGCATAAACATTGGACATTATCTATCCTCTCCCTAACATCTTTACTATAGTGTGACTAAATTTTGACCTTGATTTATCCAGCGTGGACTCCTTCAAGACTGAAGGCCAAACTGTGCTTGGCCCTTTGTTCATTCTTCACTTTTGAGCCCTTTTCAATATTCACTACATGCATGCCTCTTGTATTACATTATGAGATTCTTGAGGCAGATGTACATGTCATTTATATTCTAGAGAATATGAGCCGCATATAGGTGTTCATGAAGAGGTTTTCGTAAATATTAACTAATGAATAAAGTGTATTCTTTAAGTGTTATTGAATGCATGAATGAATAAATGAATAGAAGAATCTTGAACTATTAGATTAGAACATATTAGACTAATATGACTTGCTACCTTTGTGTATATCATTTTTGATCAGAAAAAATATAGTAAATGCTTATATATCTTCTACCAAAATCCTCCCCCAAAACTTGTGCTATAGGTGTTATTCCTTTCTTCATTTTGTCATGATGTAACCGAAACTTTGGCAGATATATTAATATATGCAAAGTCAAAGGTTCAGTGAGTGGCATAGCCTCGATAAATCCCAGAGCAATCTGACCACAAAAGTTATGTTCTTCACTACTCCCAGATGGGATGTAAAGACTGTCTCTCTTATATACCCTTTTCCTTTGAAGTTGGCGAAAGCATGGAATCCAGATACTGAGCTTATCTCATCTATCTTTATACCCTAATGAGATATCATTGGATCGTATCAATTTTCATATGACTGGGGATAAAACTCTCCTGGAAGTTACATTCAATGAGCTGGCATAATGAAATTTTGCCTTGTTTAATTAAAGAGGTTTTTTGTCTCTGTTTCTTCCACAAGAAAAACGTGTGTGTGTGTTGTGTGTGTGTTGTGCATGTATCAGTCTTCTTTGCTCAAACTTGTAATGCACCATTTACAATGAAAAATTTGCCTTGCCCTCTTATACCACAGCTTATTTTTTAAGTGCAGTGTTTTTGAAAATTAAAAGAAAAACATAATTTAGTGTTTTTAGTATAGGACTACACTAAGGTACAGAGAAAACTGTGTTAGAAATATCTGTAATCATATAACTCTTTCAAAATTAAGGGTTTTGATCCACATGTTCATATGCACAATATATTCCTAGGGTTGTGTTTACTTCCCGGCACACCAAATGAAATTTTATTTTTTTCTCTCCAATCCAGTAAAGGACATTGAAAAGAAAGGTGGCAAGACTAGGTGGATAACTTCTCAAATTTTAGTTAATAATTTGTTAAATGCATTATTTTTACCATGAATGACACATTTTTGACACAAGCCATATAAAATAAACCATAATACACAGTATTTGCCTTAATGGAAATAGGGCTGTATTTTGACAGTGAATGCCATATTTCTCTGTTGTCATCTTTTTTTTTTTTTTTTTTTTTTTGCGGTACGCGGGCCTCTCACTGCTGTAGCCTCTCTCATTGCGGAGCACAGGCTCCGGACGCGCAGGCTCAGCGGCCATGGCTCACGGGCCCAGCAGCTCTGCGGCATGTGTGATCTTCCCGACCCGGGGCACGAACCCGTGTCCCCTGCATCGGCAGGCGGACTCTCAACCACTGCGCCACCAGGGAAGCCCTATTGTCATCTTTTAAAGTTAATTTTAGATTCCATGTTTCCTATAATTCAGACAGTATTTTTAGGGAGCAAAAACTTCCCATATGGTAAAAAAAATGTCGTTACTCTTGGTGAATCCTTCTTAACAAAATGACCACTGCTTTCTAAATGATAAGGGGTCTTTAAAGAAGCTGGTACTGTATAGAGTGGCATTAGTTTATTACTGGGGAGAAGAAGGAGGCCTATGACAATTTAAACAAAGATTTAAGATTTAGTAATAAAAAATTTGGAATGACTCACATCAGAATTGACAGAACCACTCCCTTTTAGCAGGGTAGTAAATAGAAGGAGAAATATGTATCAAGTACTCAAGGTATTTTAATAACTTGTTTACATGCATTATTTCCTTTACTAATTTCTTTCTAATCTAATTCAGCAACTTTTGTGGTAGGTATTTTTGGTGTCCTTATCTTACAGATGAAGAAATTGATGCCAAAACTGGCTAAGTAACTTGGTAGAGATTACAAAGCTAATCCTCACTTCAGAGTAATTCATAAGAAAGCAAAAAGGAAAATTAAACTCAGCAAAATATTAACCTTTGCGCATAAAAGAGGATTTACTGTGATCCATCACTGTACTTGGTAGATGTGTATAATTCACCAGGGGGTTGTTCTTCATCATTTCGAAGGAGGTATGATGGATGATCTTATCCAAGATCTCATCATTCAGGTTCTTCTCTAGAAATCTAACAATCTTCTTGATTTCTTTCTTTGGATTCTATCAGTGGGTAAAGAGACATATCCAAGAAAATGGTAAACAAAAACTCATTAACATAATGTGAAAAAAATCATAAAAATGAAAAAATCAATAACTTATGTTTAGTAAAAGTTGAATGGAAATATTTTGTTTGTTCTAAATGTTATATTTTTAGTTTTCATTCAAAGTACAATAGAATAAATCTTGGCCTAAATATTAACAGTATTTAGAGAAAAATATTATAGAAATTATTTTAATCGCAATTTGTAATCAGATTTGAAATATGAATGTTTTAGGGACCCAGTATCTTTATTCCTTCTGCCTTTATTTTTCTGTTCTTCATCAAAATTGCTTTCTTATTCTTAATAATAATATTTAAAAACAAAAATAATAAATTCAGGGAAAACCAGGTATTTTTTTAAAGTGTAAATACTGATGAAATCTTGCTTGGATGTAAATTATTAAAAGTAACTCCAATGAAGTTGCAAAGATATCAAGACCTAAATTTTTCATTGGTCTTTGAGAATAAGAAGAAAAAAATCTGAGAAAGAAATGATTTTTTCAGATTCTAATGACATAAACTTAATATTTATAACTTTTTAGGAAGGTAAGTTAAAATCTACATATATATCTAGAAAGATTTTGAGGGGGTAACATCTAAGCTGAGTTTAGAAAGATGAGTCAGAGTTTACCAAGATGCAGTCTCCTGAGTGGTTGGAGAGTGAATTCCCAGCAGAAAAAACAGTTAAAACTCTTGGAGGTATAGGTTCTCACAGTGTGTTCAAGGGAGAAAAAAAGCAAAGGGGTTGCAGTTAGAGCTGAGTTGTTTATAAGAGTGGGAGAGGCTATGAAACAAGAAAGATGAATTGGGGTAAAATTGAGAACATCCTTGGATGTCCTGCTGAAGGATTTGGACTGTATCTCTTATGTAGTAGGGAAGCAACAGCATTTAATAATATGTCTTATTAACTCTCTGTGTGTTTATGTGTGTGTGTGTGTGTGTGGGTTGCAGTTAGAGCTGAGTTGTTTATAAGAGTGGGAGAGGCTATGAAACAAGAAAGATGAATTGGGGTAAAATTGAGAACATCCTTGGATGTCCTGCTGAAGGATTTGGACTGTATCTCTTATGTAGTAGGGAAGCAACAGCATTTAATAATATGTCTTATTAACTCTCTGTGTCAATCTCAGTTTGTTGTCTTTTTTTTTTTAACATCTTTATTGGAGTATAATTCCTTTACAATAGTGTGTTAGTTTCTGCTGTATAACAAAGTGAATCAGCTATATGTATACATATATCCCCATATACCCTCCCTCTTGCTTCTCCTTCCCACCCTCCCTATCCCACCCCTCTAGATGGTCACAAAGCACCGAGCTGATGTAAAGGAGAAGGACACATTTGAAAGATATAATAGAGCATGTGAAACAATGGGATGTTCATGATATAGTGGAACCGTATCAGCTACATGAAAGCCAGTGAGGACAATTTACTTTCAAGCTTTGAACACTGAACGAACAACCAAACATCTTTAACCAAAAGAGAGAATAAAGGAAAAGGATTACCTATTGGAGAGAGAGAAGCAAGATGAGTTTAGTTTTGAACATGTTAAATTTGAGGGTTGTTTTAATAAAAACATGGGTTTGAATTCAGGGTAGAAGTTAAAATGGAGTTTTTGGTGGGTCATTAGCACATAAATAGTTTTGGCAACAGTGGGCTTGGACATGATCATCAAACTATAGCAAAGAGTTCAAAAAGAAAAATGACTAAATGATAGAGATTCACAGGAAAACCATGACAGTGTGATAACCAATTAAATGTAGGAGAGAAGTTCGAAAAGAAAAGGTGCTCAAAAGAAACACAATGGTTAAAAAGGCTAAGAGGATAAAAATGTCATTGATTTCAGTTAGTGTCATTAATGACCTTAGCAAGATTTGGGTAAGCAGGCATGGAAAATAGGCAAAGCAATCATGTCATTTTGGACTCCATAGATTTAGTTGAAAAAATATAATAATCTTTTACCCCAGGATGTAACTGAAGAATTATCTAGAATGCATTTCTACCATTTTACCTCTTTCATATCTTCATAGAATAAGAAAAGTATTGGGTGTTCTTCCTTTTTCTTCCACCAGCTTTTAACATGATTAAACCAGGAGCCGAAGGCCACTAAAACCAGAGAAACAGTCTATTTCCATAAGCATTCATCATATCAAAGATTTGTTTATGAGCAATAAGTCAAAGTGTACAAACATTTTGTGGAATTTAGTACTCAAGGGAACTGAGACTGTAAAGCCAATTTAAACAATTATATACCATCAGCCATTTATGGATGTACAATCAGATTTTTAAAAATATTAAGTACAAAAGACACATTTCAAATGAAAATACATTGACCTCTAATAGGTTATACTTAGCCTCACACAGAAGAAAACTATTCTTTTATGAAGTACTCAATCAATTATTTACCTAAGTACTATAAATATATCTGTAACAGATTTAACTAATGATTTGGGCAAGTTAAACAATTTCTGTTCTGAGCAGGAACTGAGAATGGGTTTTTAGCAACTGAAAAGAGATTCAAGAATATTTTCATTAAGCCAATGTTTAATACCAGGTTTATATATTGAATGTCATAGTAAAATATTAGATGTATTTGATTTAATTTTTAAATTGTATTTGAATGTACTTGTTACTGATTTGGAAAAATCAGTGTTTTGAAAGGAAAATTCATACTTGTAATGGTTAATATTATTTTTAAAAATAATTTAAAAATGACATTAATTTTTAGCCAAGGCTATCCTACCATTTCCAGTCAAGAATTTTTCTAGATATTCTCCCCAGGTTCCCGGAAGAGGTTGTAAATTATTCATTAAGTCAAAATGGTAAAATGAGACAGCAACATCCTTGGCATTTCGAGCCAGATAAATCATCTGCAGGGGGAGGATGAAAAAAATCAAATACATGCTATTTTATTTTAAGAGAAAAGGTAACATATAGTAGGCATGTAAACCAACAGATTTGAAATCCATGAAATTAAAAACAGGAAAATATTAAGAAAATAAATGAAACCAAAAGCTGGATCTTTTAAAAAAATCAACAAAATTGATAAACATCTAACAAGACTGACAAAATAGAGAAGACACAAATTACTAGTATCAATAAAAAAAACAGGGGATATCACAACAAATCTTGCAGCTATTAAAAAAAAATAAGAGTGTGAAAAGATACCAGACATCTTACTTCATCAAGGAAATGTAAATTAAAACAACGAGACACAACCCATACTTTTTAGAATGGCCAAAATCTAGAACAGTGACAACACTAAATCCTGGTGAGGGTGTGGAACAACTCTTTTAAAAAAATCAACAAAATTGATAAACATCTAACAAGACTGACAAAATAGAGAAGACACAAATTACTAGTATCAATAAAAAAACAGGGGATATCACAACAAATCTTGCAGCTATTAAAAAAAAATAAGAGTGTGAAAAGATACCAGACATCTTACTTCATCAAGGAAATGTAAATTAAAACAACGAGACACAACCCATACTTTTTAGAATGGCCAAAATCTAGAACAGTGACAACACTAAATCCTGGTGAGGGTGTGGAACAACAGAAACTCTCATTCATTGCTGGTGGGGATGCAAAATGGTACTGCTACTTCGTAAGACACTTGTTTCTTTCAAAACAAAATATACTTTTACCATATGATCCAGAAATTACATTACTTGGTATTTACCCAAAGGAGTTGAAAAATAAAGTTCACACAAAAACCTGCAAATGGATGTTTATACCAGCTTTGTTCATAATTGCCAAAATTTGGAAACAACCATAATGTCCTTCAGTAGGTTACTGAATAAATAAACTCTGGTACCTCCAGTCAATAGGCTATTATTCATTACTAACAAGAAATGAGCTATCAAGCCATGAAAAGACATGGAAGAATATTAAAGGCATATTACTAAGTGAAAGAATACAATCTGAAAAGGCTACATACGTATGATTCTAACAATATGACATACTGGAAAAGGCAAAACTATGGAGGCAATAAGAAGATCAGTGGTTGCCAGGGTTAGGGGGAGGAAATGAGTAAGTGGAGCACAGAGGATTTATAGGGCAGTGAAACTGCACTGTATGGTAGGTACTATAATGGCATATACATGTCATCATACATTTGTCCAAACCCATGGAATGTACAACACCAATAGTGAACCCTAAGGTAAATTATGGACTTTGGGAGATAATGATATGTCCATGTAGGTTCATCAATTGTAACAAATGTATGGCTCTGGTGAGATGTCAGAGATATTGATGATGGGGAGTCTATGGATATGTGGGAGCAAGGGATATATGGAAAACCTCTTTAACTTCCTCTCAATTTTCTGTCAAAATAAATTTGCTTTAAAAATAGATTAAATTGCTGTTAAAAAAAAAAGCCTGTTAAAAGAAAGTATAAGATGGGAATATTATTAACACCATTTCATTACAAAACTCAACAACTTAGAATTCCTCACATATCACAAACTAGCAAAAGCCAGATAGACAATCTGAATAGCTTCACAATTATTGAAAAAAAAAAAAAAAAGAGTTTTAAATTTAAAAGCAAATATCCAGGCTCAAATGTCTCACTGAAGAATTTTACCAAACTATTAAATAAGAATTGATATCCTTATGCTGAGTTTTCAGAGAAGGCCAGACTATATAAGACAGCTGGGAAATAATCGTAGCAATATTGTGCTGAGATAAGGATTTTGTTGCTGCATAACTTTGAAAAACTTGAGCATGTACGTTTAGGCTAAAACATATTCTTTTAATCGAAACACTTTTTTAAAATGTAGCTCACTTCTCATGGTAACAGATAAACAAAACATTTGAGCAATTACTTTACTTACTATGTGAGTGAAAAAGGGTTAAAAGTCACATTAAAAAATTTACTTGCGGTTTAGAGTATACCTTGCAGTTGTTTTCCCAGAAAGACTTAGGAATGAGATCAATTGGTAGATGTGTCTTCACAAGCCGGGGCGATGGATTCTTCTCTAATTGTTCTATACCTGGGGAAATTTAGTTTGGTTATGGAGATACTAGAGTCTCCAAGCAGCCTGCATTTCTGGATTTTCTTAACCAACTTTTCAAAATATTTTTGACCAGTATATAATGCTGCTAAATTTTGAACCAATCTCAAGCATCATTTATCTGGATTCTAAGAGCCAATATTTTCTAATGGTTAAGAGCTTGGGTTCTGCGGTTAGTCTCTTTGGGTTCAAATCCTAACTTTATCACTTACTCATCATGAAAAATCTGAAAGTATCCCAGAGTCTCTAGGCTTCATTTTATCTACCTCCAAAATGACAAGTAATAATACCAACCTCAGCAATTTGGAGTTTTATCATGCCTTTGCATTATCACAAGTAATTACAAAAATGTTTCCTGTATGTCAGAGATATTGATAACTGGTAATTCTCATATTGGCTATTGTTATGCAGCAGCTATTGTAGTATAGATGATATCTTTGTAGAGCATCACCTGTTGTACCTGCATTTTCATTATTTCCTTTATGTGTCATATATATATATATATACTATGCATATAAAAAATGAAATTTTTGTGCAATTTTTAGGTGCTGGCTGAAGTTTCTAAAGACATACAACTAATAAGTAATAGAACTTAGTTTCAAATTAAGTCTTTGGTTAAGGGTTATATGAACTTCCTTGTGACAGAAAGTATCCATTTATTTTCTACACGAAGAGCTAGGAAGAGCCCAGGGGCCTAGATCAATCTATAAGTGACTTGGCCAGTCTGAGGGCACTTCTGGGGTAAAGGCATACTCAGAGAATTTCTGACATAGACCAGGAAGAGCTGGGATTACCCTTACTTTATGATTTTTTAATGGACTCAGTGGCATTTATCACTTCCCAGATTTATCTGTTAATGATGCCATCCCATATAGAGTCGTCAGTCCCTAAAATCTCAATTATTCTTGTCTCCTCCTTCAGGTTTCAGATCCAGTCAATCTTAAAGTCCTGTACATTTTTTCACATATTACTTACACCCAGTCTAACCTCTAGATTACCTGTTAATCCTATATATATCATCTTCCCATATTTTGCATACAAAGGCACACCTGCCCCAAATTGTATGACTCACTCATTCAAAGCAATCCTATGCTTCAATTGTTCACAAAATTAACTACATATGTTAAAAAGCCTCTCTTTCTAATAAATCATCCTTTTTAAATGTTCTATACAGTACATATTTTGTCTCACAGTTTATGCTTATTTATTTGTTTATTGTCAGTTCCCATGCCTCTTCCCATCTTCATTCCCAAACGCACACTGGAATGGAGATTCCATAAGAGCAGAAGCATAGCTTGTTGTGTTCACCAGTGAATATTCTGTAGAGAACAGTTCATAGCACATGGTGGTATCAAGAAGAACCCCTTAATATCAATGCAGATAGGGTTGACAGACTTAGGAAATAAAGATGCAAGAATCCCAGTTAAATTTGAACTTCACATAAACAACAGATACCTGTAAGTATCTCCCCTGCAATATTTGAAATATACTAAATAAAAGAGGTATCTATCTGATTTTCAAAGTTAATTGGGTATCCTGGATTTTACCTGGAACTATTAATTATACACCTGTAAAATTCCACCAGCGAATTCATTATGTTTCTACTGACCTGGTAGCTGCAGCCACTTTATCCAGCGTATAGAAATGAGAAATCATAATCTTCCACAACTCACTCTGCCTCAATGTCCATGACATGAAATTTTATGTCTGTCTCTTTTACAAAGTTTTCACTATCTGTTCTTCCTCTTCCATCTCTTAACTTCACTGAAAGATATCTCAACCTCTTCTGTCTTGTGATTGTTTTGCCACATGAAGTCCTTTAAATGAACCCTTTACATGCTTAAATGTGAATGTTGGGAATATGTAACGACATCGCAAGTATGCACATTCAGGTTGCAGAGGAAATCTGAGTGTCACTTTACTCTCCTTTACCTGCTGAACCTCACCTACTCACTCTCTGGTGATGCTACACAGCCTCACGTCCCACCCCCAGCCTCCGTCTCTCACCAGTAATCTCTGAGTTCCCTGTCCCTGATTACTTTGATTCTATCACTTTTTCATTTCATACTTTTCTATGGTTCTGGAGTCTTAACTCACTCGGTGCCCATTTTGGTTGCTTGTCCAGAATAATCCTTTAGTTTCAAGCTTTAGCATTTGCTCTCTGACTTCAGGCAACCACACAGAGGGAATGATAGCCTCTCAGCTGGTCCTTCTCTGCCTGTGGAAGTAACTAGCTCCAGTAGGGGAGAGAATTTGAATTCTGCTGTTTACATTGATAGACATTCACCACCATAGTACTGTCTTTTTATCCCAGGTTTCTAGCAGCATTTGAAAGCTAGTCCTCCCTTTTTGAACCCTTCTCACTTGCTTACATGATACCCTAATCTGCTGATTCTCTCTTAGCTCACTGAGTATTTCCTAAGAATTACAAGCCCTGCATGATCTGTCCCTGTCTAGTCTCCAATTGTTTTGCCTCTCACTTTTCCGTTCTTTCATTGTTGTTGTTGTTGGTGGTGGTGGTTGATTTTTTAGTCCCTGGACTACACCTAGGTTTTTTCTGCATCTAGGCCCCCATACCTGATGCTTCATCTTCCTGAAATATGCTTTCTCCAGCATTGTGCAAAACTTTAGGTCTCCATTCAGAGCTGATATCCCTAACTACCCAATCTAAAGTAAAGTCTCCTGATGTTCCCTTTCGTAGAGCCCTATTCTCTGGATATGTTAGGCTAACAATATTCGTATATTGCCAGTTTCTTTACTTATTTAGTGTCACAATGTTATTGTAAGCTCCTTGGAGATAAGACATCTAATTTACTGATCTTTTTTTTTTTAGATTTAATTAGTTAATTAATTAATTTATTTATTGGCTGTGTTGGGTCTTCTGTTGCTGTGCACAGGCTTTCTCTAGTTGCCGCGAGCAGGGGCTACTCTTCGTTGCAGTGTGAGGGTTTCTCATTGCTGTGGCTTCTCTTGTTGCAGAGCATAGGCTCTAGGCATGCAGGCTTCAGTAGTTGTGGCACGCCGGCTTCAGTAGTTGTGGCTCATGGGCTCTAGAGCGCAGGCTCAGTAGCTGTGGCGCACAGGCTTAGTTGCTCTGCGGCATGTGGGATCTTCCCGGGCCAGGGCTCAAACCCGTGTCCCCTGCATTGGCAGGCAGATTCTTAACCACTGCGCCACCAGGGAAGCCCCTACTGATCATTTTTTATCTAGTCCATAGCACAGTGCATAGTTCTTTAGAAGCACTCAGTAAATATTTGTGCAATGAAAAATGAATTGTATTAATAATAAATTTTATATTTTATGAGGCATTGGTACTTATTTAATTACAGCAATGTTCTAAATCAAGAAATTACTGTTCTAATCTGCCAAATTTTATACAACAAAATTCAGTAAAACATAAGAAACATTTTTTTATCAATGAGATTTTTAGTTGTTTTCTATAACAAAATTCTTTTATCTTTGATTAGCACACCTGGATGTGCATGCAATGGACTAAACTACAATTTCTCTGTATGCCTTGCTTATTGTACTGCTTGTAAAACTTCCATTTTATGTTACCAAATATACTCCATTTTCCTTGAATGGACATCACAAATACAGTATTTAATATGTGATGTAAATACTACTACAAAATTATAATTCCTGGGTGATTTAAAATTACCTGAAGTACTTAGTCCAGGAAGAGCCATTTCCAGCATTGGAACTTTCACAGTTATAACATCTCGCTTACAGTTTTCAACATCTCCATCATTTAGAACCATGTCCAAAATTTCACTAATCCAAGTGGTACCTGTGGCAAAAGACAACATTTTCATAACCTTCACCTGAATCTGGGGGCAAAAAGTCCCAGTTGGAATCCTGTCATCTCAATATATTATCTTAGAAAATTAATTCTGCAGAGTTTCCTTTTCTATGCCCCAAATGTCCGTTTTAATATACTCAAAGTAGATGGCTAGACTGACTTTTAGGAATACTAATTTTATTTAGGTTGTTAGCGATTTTGTAGAGAAGCTGATTTTCAGGAACAAAAGCTGAAGTCAGACCTGCATTTGTCAGACCACAAAACTCACCTGATTTGGGGTAGGTGGCTATCACGATGTCATCTGGCCTGCTTTGGAACTGTTCAATCTTTTCCCAGTTGTTTGCAAAAGCATAGGTGATGGGACAGCCATGGACTAGCTTCAGATTTTTTCTCAGGACATCTTTTTGGGAAGTCATCTTTGTTCCAGACTGTAAAAATACTTAATAGAATACTTAATAATGATCAAATCATGGAGAAAAAAGAGGATAAAAATAAGAAACTGAGTAACTAATGTTATTAAGACACTGCAACTTGACAGTAAAATTGGCCTTTAACACACTGAGCACAAGAGATCTAAATACAGAGGGCAATTTTATGGGTGTACAGCTGTAGATTGCAAGAGCAGCAGCTGGCTCAGTGACAAGCAGATCAAAGGTCTTTAATGGAAGCTTTGGAAAGAAGTAGAACTGCACATTTTACTTTGAATTAAAAATCTCACTTCACAGAAATATGCTAAAAAATATCTGGATCTAAGGCAAAATTAATCTATCAGTCATTGTTATACATTGTTACATAATTGTTATATAATATAATTGTTATACATGGTTATATAAAATGTATATATTGTTATATAAAATGTTATACAAAATGTTATATAAAATGTATATATATGTATACATATATTATATAAAATGTATATATTGTTATATAAAATGTTATACATTTTTTCTCACAGGAAACCTGTTGTGTTTCTCACCTTGGTTCTTCTGAGTATAATGAATTTGTTTTCTCTGCCTGCTTCTAAGATCCTCTTTTTTTATCACTGGTTTTGAGAAACTAAATTATGATGTGCCTTGGTGTGTTTATTTTCATGTGTTTGTGGTTGTGTGCCTATGCTTCACGTTTATTGAACTTCTCTGAATTTTGTTGACAAGTCATCATTTCTTCCAAAAAAATTTTTTTTGTTTCTCTCTCTTTTTCTGAGAATCCAGGCTACATAAAGTTGTTCACAGCTCACTGAAGCTCTATTCACTTTGTAAAATCTTTTTTTCTCGCTTTGTGTTTCAGTTTGGATAACTTCTATAGCTTTATTTCTTCATGTTCTCTAACTTTTTCTTCTGAAATGTGTAATCTGATGTTAATACCATCCAATGAATTTTTTTCTCAGACGTAGTTTTCATCTCTAGATCATTTTGGGAATGATTTTACTTTTTCCGTCTCAACTTTTTGAGCATATTGAATATAGCTATAATGACTGTTTTAATATCTTTTTTTGCTAACTCTAACATCTGTGTGAGTTCTAGATTGTTTTCAATTAACTAATTTTTCCTTTCCCTATGGTTGCCTTCTTTGGCTAGTTGCCTGCCTGATATTTTTTATTGGCTGTCTGAGGTGTACCTGGGTTTTCCTCCCTGAGCTGTGGCCCAGAAATTCTCTCATGGCAGTAAGCTGGGGAAATTGTAGGGCTCAGTTTGTTTGTTTCCTATCCACTATCATTCATTTTGGTTGTTTCCCACAAGGGGGCAAATTTAGTTTCTGTTACTCTATTTTGCTTAGAAGCTATGATGATTAATTTTATGTGTCAATTTGCCTGGACCATGAGATGCCCAGATATTTGGTCAAACATTATTCTGGGTGTTTCTGTGAGGATGTTTTGGGATGAGATTAATCTGTAAATGGGTGTATTAAATAAAGCAGATTGCTCTCCCTAATGTGGGTTGGCCTCATTCAGTGAGTTGAAGGCCTGAATAGAACAAAACGTCTAAGAAAGAATTCTTCCTACCTGATGGCCTTTGAACTGTAACATCAGCTTTTTTCCTGCATTCAGGCTGGAACTAAAACATCGAATTTTCCTGGGTCTGAAGCCTGGCAGGTTTTGAACTGGAACTATACCATTAGCTCTCCTTGTTCTTAGGCGTTCAGACTCAAACTGGAACTAAATCATCAGCTATTCTGGGTCTCCAGCTTGCCAATTCATTCTGCACATCTTGGGACCTGTCAGCCTCTAAAATTATCTAAGCCAATTATGTACAGTAAATCTCTTTATGTGTATATATATATATAATATAAAAATTGCTATGCATCTTCTTTAATTAATAAACTATCCTTATCATAATAATCCTAATATTACTAACCCTGAATTAGAATCTTATTGATCCGCTAAGCAGTCCTGAGAGACTGTATTAGTCAGAGTTCTCCAGAGAAACAGAATCAATTTTATATATATATATATATATATATATATATATATGTGTGTGTGTATGTAGAGAGAGAGAGAGAGAGAGAGAGAGAAGAGGGAGGGAATTTATTATAAGGAATTGGCTCACGTGATTATGGATGCAGACAAATCCAAAGATATGCAGTTATCCCAGGCTGGAGAACCAGGATAGCCAACGGTGTAGTTCTCTTCTGAAGGCCAGCAGGCTTGAGGCCCAGGAAGCACTAACGTTTCAGTTTAAGTGTGAAGGTAGGAAAAACAATGTCCCAGCTCAAAGGCAGCCAGGGAGGAGGGATTCTCCCTTACTCCCAAAGGGCCCTCCTTTTTATGTGCTTCAGGCCTTCAGATGAGTGGTTGAGGCCTGTCCACACCAGGGAGGGCAGTCTGTTTTACTTAGTCTAACAATTCAAATGTTAATTTCACCCCCGAAATACACTAACAGACACAGCTAGAATAATGTTTGACCAAATATCTGGGCTCCCTGTGAGCCAATCACGTTGACACACGGAACTGACCATCACATAGAGCTACTCATTATTTATTTTTTCCACTTCATTTTCACTGAACTTTGTAAGTGAAACTGTAGTCTTGCTCTTCCTGATGTGTTTCTCATTTTACAACCCTCTCCCTGCCCCCATGGAATGTAAACATCTCAGAAATAGAAGGAAATGCAGAATGTAGAAGTTATAGGATCCATCATAATCTATTTTTCCATTTATTTCTGAAAATCTGTCAATCAATAATACAGGATAATGTATACAACAGATAAATAGAGCTTGAATTGACAAGCTAAATTACACCTCTGATTGACAAATTGATTGGTACATATATTGTTTTATCAGGCAAATATTTTGTAAGTAATTCGGTGATTCCAAATTCTTTGAGGGTGCTTTAAACAGTGATTGCACTTATTAAGCTTTCACTAGTAACTTGTGTAATGGGAACCACAAACAAAATCACTAATATAAAATCTAGATGTAATTTAAACTCATATGCCTAAAATTGATTTGTATAGAAAAAGTTATGCTTTAGATTAGGAAAAATATGTTGGTGTAACAGACTAGTGTTTTAGAGATAACTTCTCTACACACTACTAGCCCCCATCCTCTAGCCCCTTAAAAAAGTCTAGAAGAGAGAAATCTGGACAAACATTTTTTCATTTTACATTATAAGACATGAATTATGTCATATTTTATATCTTATAATTAACAGGTATACATATAACAATAGTGTGTCTTTAAGTTTTCCCAATAAAAGTTGTTATTAAAGAATGGATTTTTCTTAAAATATATGGCATCTTATGCTAGAAATACAGTGCAAATAATTTGAATTTTGCATCTTCATTACTGCTCATAGAATAAAGGAGTTGGGGCCTCAGAAGCTTAGAAAAGTGTATATTAATGAAAGAGCAGAGTCTCAGCAGAGAGTAGACACAAACATGTTTACAGCAGGCAAGATCCTAAGAAAAGGATGCCAGTGAGAGCTGAGTAGACTGGGCATTTGGGGAAAATTCTATCAAATATTCCATATTAAATTGTTGCCTTTTCTATGTTTCTCAATTATCTTTATTTTTGGTAAAATATCTGGCTGCTTTCATGGTCCCTTGTTAGTGCAGGGGCAGGTTCTAGTAGAAAAAATTCACCAGCCTGAATTACTGTGGATCATGTCAGCAGCCTCAAGAAGGGAACAAATAATGTGGTTGGTCAAGAACTCAGCAGAGCAGGAAGTGGCAAGAAGTGAAACTGAGTATGTAAACACTGTGTTTGGAATAAAGTAGGTATTAAATGAACTGAATAAATGAATGAATGATGAGACCTACACTTCCCATCTAGAATCTTCTAAGATCTTGGGGACAGTGTAACTTCCGAGTTTGGATATAAAGAATGAGTGATGACAGAAATCAACATAGTATATTCAGATATTAGATTTTTACTTCACATAGTAAATGAGATAGTTTTCCTTGAAACATTTTATTCTATTAATTCTATTAATTTCTTAGCAAATTGTTTTTTCCAGATTATGTAAAGGTAAATATCAATCCCAGACCTCATTTAAACACTTGTATATTCTGAATTAATTGGGGAAAATAAGTGAGGCTCTCTTTTTCTTCTTTGGCTCTAGAATATAAAATTTAGGAGGACTATAAGTCCACATACCAACTCATATTAAACATAAAGATTGTTATGGGAAAGCAAGTGAGTATTGAGGACACAGATTTATTTTCCATAGTGTCTGCTATAAATCATATAAATCATATAGCATATTTTTCCCCACACAGTAGGTGGTTAACATTATGTTATACATTTATAACATCATTCCTAGCTCCATTTCATGTCTTAACATTTTCATTTCTTTATTTATTCATTTTAATTTAACTTGTACTATTATTTTATAGATATATAATTGATTCATAATTGCTATTTAAATACAGCCCATGTACAAGCACCATGTACGATTGTCATCATTTGAGACCTTGTTAGAAATGCAGAATCTCAGGCCCCAATCCAGAATCAAAATCTATATTTCAATAAAATCCTCAAGTAATTTATACTCATAAGAATATTTGGGAAGCATGATTTTAAACCACTTTTAATCTACTCTCTGACAATATAAGGTGTATATAAATGATTTATCAAAATGAATTAAGTTTTTTCCAGAAAATAGTGTTGACTGTGTTTAATATATATTATCTCTAATCATTACCCACCCTGACGATGTCTTACTTTCATTTTACAGATTGAGATTAGGAAACAGTTTCAGAGAGTCTGCTCAGACACACAGCAAGTGAGTGTGTGTCTCAAAAATAGAGTTCAGTTTCCCCAGCTCTGCTCACTTGGTCATACTGCATGTCTACATGGATGGGCCTGACTAGAGTCAAAGATGTTCCTGATTGTAGGGAAATTTTTTTTGACAAAGCAAACTTCGGTCTGACAAAAAGCTTTAACTCCTCATGCTGCAAAAATGTTGTCAGAGAAGGATGGCTATGAGTCACAAGATGATTGTGAATACATACTAATCATATCTGGGAAGTGGGTATAACCAATTCAAGAACCTTGGAGTAGCAGTCTTGAATTAACATTGCTTCATCCTGACCAGTGGATGATGATGAGCTTAGAATTATATGAGAAGATAGGTTCAGGGAAGAGGGCCCGAAGACATAAGATAACTAATGTTATTGAATTTATGAGTGATACTTACTTTAAAATATAACAGTCGGTTCCTAAAAGTCTTTATGGTTTATGGTTGATATTTACTGTGAAATATAAAAATCATTTCCTAAAAATCTTTTAAATCTTACCAGAAAGTGACAAAAAATTTTATGTGGTTATATAAATTTTATGTGGTCTACATGATACTACAAATCTTCCTAGTTAAGTTGAGCCATAAGCTAAAAATTAAAATGTCTAAAATTGACTTTAAAAAAAATTAATAGAAAAAAAAGGAAAATGGAAAACAATGCCTCTCTTAGGAGAAAGTAACTGAGTCATCTGACACTAAAGGTGAATGGTTCTTTTAATGGGAAAAGAATATTTCTTCCATTTGTTTCACCCTAACAAAGTACAGTTCTACTTGGTCTACATCAAACTCCAGCTACTGAAAAAAATGAATTAAATAATATGTTCTGTATTATGGAGCGTACCTTAACGTGGTGTGTATCTGTGTGTATGTGCACGTGTGTATATAGGGGTGAAGGGGAGATGGGAGCAGAGAAGTGAGAACTTGGAGTGGTCTCCTTTTTTGCTTATGAGGCTTACAGTTTCATGAGAAGACCCTCAATCCTGGCATGCTTCACAAGAGTCCCATTAAACCCAGAAAAATAAAAGGGATCACTGAAAGGCTGATTCTGCAAAACATAACAGGAAACACTGAGTTTCCCATGGGAAAATTGCAATTAGGCAAAAATATCCCAATGATAAACATGTGTTCAAAATGGAAACCATTCAAGGAGCTCAAGGCACTGTGGATGCAAGATCAAAACTTAAAGAGATTTAAAAAGAAAACTTTACCTCACAATTTAATCCCTTTTTCAGTTTTCGTTTTCAGTCGGTGGTGCAGTTGCCGAAAGGAAAACTGGGTATACTGGTGGTAGTCCTGAAGGGCAGGGCAAGGTGCGCTCAGGGAGGCTCACTCCTGTCTCTGGGAAAGAAATGTTTAAGGATATGATCCGAATGTTGTAGTCAGTGACTTCACAGGCAGTTAAGATATAAAAATTTTGAACTACACACACAGAGACAGGGCCTGATGCTTCCACAGCTGGAAAAGCCAGGAATCCCTGAGAAGGAAATGAATCAGGGTGGTGGCCGAAAGTAAGCAAAGTCAGAGATTAGTTAGATTTAAAGGTTCCCACGTGGCTTCAAAGAGGTTGAGAGAAATGCAAAGGGAAAGAACTTGAACTGTCAGTGGATGGAAGTCTGTTGTTTCTCTACAACTTATAAGAATGTCTTGTAATAATTTTGGTCATGATGAAAAGTTGTTTGCATATGTGTGTGTTTTCATCTGAAAGAAACATGAGTTTCCAATATCATGAAAAGAGCAAAGATATACAAACATATACTGAAGATAAAATAATTTTGGCAGCAGAAATCTAGAGGGTAGAGATGATGGTTTCAGAATGCACTTGTTTTCTGTCACACTAATCATTTCTACGACCTCTCAGCTTTTCTTTTTTTTTTTTTTTAATTCTAAGTCACAAATACACAAAGAAGGAGTTTAGTAGTAGAGTAAAGTGGTGATGATGCTGGAGGGGTTAATGTCCAGCATATCCTTGCCATGCAGAAAAGAGGGCAACATTTTTAGAGATCTCGATTCTTTTTGTGAGCTGTCCAAATGCTCAACGTTTAAGTATTGGCACCTAACTACATATATGGAACAGTATAAACACTTTTGTATGGCACATGCAAAGGAAAGCAATTTGCAGACTTTGGCATAAGGTGTTAATTTCAGGGAAACTATTTAGATGTGCATGGATTGCCTGGCAACCCCATTATCAATTAACGCATCAAACTTTGATTAGTATATACTAGTTGAAAAACAACCTAAATCAGAGATTCTTGAATTTTAGTGTGTTTCAGAATCATTTTGGAGGCCATGACAAAACACAGATTACTGGGTCCCAATCCACAGTGTTTGTGATTCAGTTGGTCTAGGGTGGAGCCTGAAAATTTGCTCTTCCAACACTCTGAGATGATGCTGTTGCTACTGGTTTGAGGACCATTTTTTGAGAACCATGAACAAAAATTCACTCTTGTTTTAAAACATGTATTAATATTCTGTGCTTCATTCATTCATTTATCTATCTATTCATTTATTTAGTCACCAGATCTATCATGTCCCAGGATGCTACACTAGGAAAAAAAAGAAAGGCGTTGTGTTTGCCTTGCTGATTTATAAATAATTTGATTGATTGAAGGAATTCTCAATCTGTTGATAGCTCAAATTTTCCCCTTGAGATTCAGAGATCCTAAATGATTTGGCTAAGATCCTATCAACATCAGGTAAAGAATCAGGCTCAGAAAACAACTTGTGACTTCTAAGTCATGTCATGTGGGCTTAAGGAACAAAATAATAGAGCTAAAAGAGAGATTAAGAAAGACAGAAAAGATTCACAATGCATGTATTCTTTTTTCCCTAAAATTAGCCCTGTGTACACATCATCCAGTCTAAATGGAAGTATTTAAGAAGTTTGAATTCTTTCAGTGTCACTGAGTGTCTAATCAAATAAATACATAAATAAATTCTGTGAGGAGTTAAATAAAAATTAGGAAATTATTTTACGGCAGGTGGGAAAGATAAAATTTTAAAGGCACACAAAATCTTAAAATATTTTTTCTTTGTAAAAGTAATATAGTTACACTGCAAAATAATTCCAGAAGATACAGAAAATGTGGATTTAAATTTGTTCTAAATTCACCCACAGGAACAACCACTATTAATATTTGGGTATTTGCGGATTATTCTAAATATTTTTACACAAATCGGTCGCCCCAGAATGGTATTAGGTTATACATACCTGTTTTATGTTGAATTTCGCTATTAAGAAAAATATTTCATACTTTGGAAAAAAACTTTTAGAAGCAGAATTGCTAAATCAAAGGTATGTACTCCATTCAATTTAAATTCTCATTAGTGGAATATCAGTGCACCTTTAATCAATCCTAATGACGAACACCTGATATGGTAGATGGTCTAATCTTACCATTGTGGAGCAGTATAATCTTACAGGCAAAAATTGCCATCTCATTATTTTAGTTGGCATTTCTTTAATTACATAGAGCTTGACTTTTTTATGATATTCTCATTTAATGATTTTTAAAAGGGGTGGGTAAACTACTGTTAGTCTCTTTTATTTTTTCTATTAAAATGTTTACATTCTGATAAGTTTGAGAGCTTTTTATATATTAAGGACAGTAATCATTTTTCTTCCATAAGTGGAACAAATATTTCCCCAATTTGCCATTTTAATTTTATTTATTTTCTTCTCAGGAATTGTGGCATGCAATTTACCTTTGCATAATAGCCTGATATATATTAATAAATTTTAGTTTTTTATTATTTATCTTATAAGAAGATAAGTTCTTGGAAGACAGGGAGTGTGTCTTATGCTTTAAAAATTGCATATGCAAAGCAAATACAAAGAAATGCCGAATATATACGTGATTTTTATATACGCATTTGTGAGGAAAAAGGCTTCTAAATTTTAGCCATGCATGCTTATAATAACCACAGTGGACTTTATTTTTAACTACATGTTTATAAAAATTATATCTTCAAATTGTGAACCTAGTAATACTGAATAAATGTTCTAAATTTTTAAAAGAGCAGGTTTAAAAATGAAAATGACAAAAAATGTTGAAACTGGACATTTTGTTTTTGTGATATATAACTCAAGGCAAAAGTGATGACAGTTTTTCTCAGATTATGATGCTTTCCCTAGTTCTCTTTTTATGTTTTAAGGACATTTTATTTTTCTTATCTAAAAGTATCTGATTTAATATCCTAATATTTATCAATGTTCTACAAATTTCATTTTTCTTATACCAGTGGTATCTGCATATGTAATAGTTTTCTAGTTACCTTTCTTAAGAATGTGTGAGTCCAAAGGAGAAACTAACCTTTTTTGAAACTACTTGCTTGTCTGTAAACTCCTGAGGACAAGGCTGTCTTTTCCCTCCTGTGATAGAAATAATGGTAAGAGCCACTCCCTTGAAATTCCTTGTGGCATCATAGCTCATTTACATAAGAAAACAGGGATTAGTGTAAAGATCAATGTACTTCCCTTCTGAAGGCAGGTTACACTGATGTGTCACCAGAATGTTTGTTTCCTCACTTCCCTATTCAGAACTGGAAAATCCCTCATCTGAATATTGATATTCTTATACACCTTGGTCATCTTTAATGAACAAGAAGGATGGTAACAGTGGAGGGGTATTATTGGATAAAGAAATATTCACAAGAAACAGAAAAATTTATTGACATTGTAAAATGTCAATGAAATGAAATGAAAATATCCAAAAGTGAGCTTACATAATCCAGATTTATTTCCTTAGATGTCTTCAAAAGCTAAGGAATCCACTTATTCAACTTAGTTCAAACTCCCTTGATGGCAAAGCCTGGAGCTTATTCCTTTTCATAAACGAATTGTCTTTCAAGGTCTCACTTAGGGACAACAGGTCTTATACTTCAGTGTGAATATTACCTCCTAGAATTGTAGACTACACAACAGTCACAACTGTACTTGCTGTTGCTATAGACTAACACTGATCCTTACCCTTAGAATGAACTTGGTAAACGTTTTGATGAATTAAAGGCTTTTAGATTGATGTTAATAATCATAGAGTTATGTGATGTATTAAAAGTTTTTAGTCCTAGGTATAGGAAGCACATTAATTTTATTTAATCAATTGTGTTTGGTAAATGTCAGCATGTAATTAATCTCACAGCTGATTTCTTTGATAATTAATTTGACCCTGTCTGGTAATCAGCCTTCAGAGAGAACATAGTAGAGTGATGAGATCATGAACTTCAATGTCTACAACGTAAACGTGAGTTCAAATACACTCTCTCTCTTGTTGCTCATTGGGTACACACTATTAAAACGGAAATGAGCATTAAGTAAATTCTCACATACAACTGCCACCAATCAAATATATTCTCTTCTTCCTCAAGAAAGAGAGCTTCATTCGGTTAGGTGAGGCAAGGTTCTTGGGGCTGTGAATACGGACATGTATTCTTTTGTCTTTCTTTGCATTGTTAATAGAAGTTAGTTTTCAGAACAATAGACAGAGAATGTCTCAGCACCAAAGTTTTAATCTTGGGTGCTACAGGAATGCTTACTCTTTTAGCTGCGGAAGAGAAAAGCCCTGTTTGACAGCTATGGTTTTTGTATATAATCCTGGCCTTATCTTGACCCTGCAGAAGGAAATAACAAAGCCTGCTACGTGATGTCCAGTCTTCTTCTTCCCATTTATACACACCCACTCCAACCCCAACACACACACACACACACACACACACACACACACACACACAACACACACGTGCAAGGAGGGTAAACCCCAGATCATTACATAATGATTTAGTGATTCCCTCACTACCTCTCGATAACACACACACACACACACACACACACACACACACAACACACACGTGCAAGGAGGGTAAACCCCACTCTTTTTCACCATAACGTTAAAAGGGCTTGAGTTGAAGACATTTCTCCTCTTATTCCAAGGTGGAAGAGAAGAAAGGAGAGACACAAGTTGGTTCCTTTTCTTTTGTAGGCTTGGGAAAGTAGAGGTAGTGAGCAGCTACCTCTAGTGCCCACACTTTTTTCTGTGGTTTACATTTCTTGAAAAAGAAACAACAAAAGCTCTCTTAAGGAAGTGTGTCTTTAGCCCTAGTCCTCATAAGCTGCCTCAGCAAAGGTAAAAACGATATTTTCTATTAACATGTAATTTGTACTTTAATATCCCAACCTTTACCCTGCCATTCCTCCCTCCCTGACCTCTACGGCTTTAGAGATAACCCGCCCCATATCTGAACAGCAACCGCTCTGAGCCTGATAAAGTGTGTGGCTGGGCAGGCATCCCTACTGAGTATATTACTTTGTATAAGTTTTAAATAAATGAATATTTAATGGTTTGTATTTTAGACTGAGTAGTACTTTTGTGTAGATCAACTGAGTCAAAATACTGTATAATAAATATTTTATTAAAAACATCTTTAGAAATTATGATTTCATAACTAAGTCCTTAGAAGAATTTTCTGTTTTCAGCTCCTATCTTCTAGAATTTTAATAGAAATTGTTTTTGCATAAATTGCCATCATTTACCGCTTTAGAAGAAGTTATATTGTTAATGCTCTTGAGAATTTTGACTTTCATATCTGGATGAGGTAAACACATATCAAAGAGTGAGTCATCTTTTTTTTTTTTTTTTTTTTTTTTCCGGCAGTGCCACGTGGTTTGCGGGATCTTAGTTCCCTGACCAAGGATCAAACCTGGCCCCCCAACAGTGAAAGCCCGGAATCCTAACCACTGGGCCGCCAGGGAATTCCCAAGGGTGAGTAGTCTAAAATGGTTTTCTTATGACTATTTGAAATACAAAGCAAAGGATTGCTTTTAGTTGCATGAAATAAAATGCATTATTTTCTTCTGCAAGGAATAATAATGATGTTTTCATTTTGGTTTTAATAAAAATAAGGTGATATTATACACTATAGTTCTTGAAATTTCCAAAGTTTATATTAACTTGAGATCTGTGAGATCTTTTAAGGTACTACATATTTTTAAAGCAATAAAAAGCTGAATCTAGGGTTAATTTTATGTTATCTGGCTATACAGTATTTTAACTGACATGGTTGAACACACACCCTATGAATATCTCAATGTACTCATAAAATAATAAAGGACTTTAACCAGGAAATAAACACAGAATGGTGATTCAGATTTCTATAAATATAGGTGGCTCATGCTATTCTTTGTATCATTTTAAACTTTTCCTGAAAAATTATAACTTTCTGAGACAGGCTGAATATACTGAAAGTCTATAGGGGGTGAAGGTATAGCAAGCACAGAATGGTGTGTTACAAATCACACCCCTACTCCATTCACACTGTTTGTGGTCATTTGGACCACAGGATGGATGTAATTAACTCTGTTTTGTCATCACTTCATTTTTAAATACACTTCACTTTCTAGTCTCCACCATTTACAGCCAATTTTGTTAGAGATTTAGGGTTGAAGGTCAGACCTAAAGATACTTTCTAACCTTGTCTCTGCCACCTTGTTCTCAGTATAGACTAGGAAATATTTCTTAATTTGTCCAGTGTCAATTTTCTAACTTGTAAAGCCCTGAGTTTGGTCAAGGATGAGGTAGGGTTTTAAAGCAGAACAGAATTGCCTAGATTCCAATCCCAGTTCTCTTGGACATTGGGAAAGCTACATACTATCTTTGTACTTCAGTTTTATCCTCTATAAAATGATGATAACACTGTACCGAATTCATAAAGACAGTGTGCAAATTTAAAACAACATTCGTGAAGCACTTAGTATAATGCTCTACTGGTAATTAGCACTATGTCGGTGTGAACTTTCGTCATCTTTATTGCTGCATTCACTTTCTAATTCAATAGCAAGATAGGCTAGAAAAATGGTGATGACTTATGAGCAGTGACTAAGTAGAAATGGGCAATTTAATTAAGTTCTTAATGAACCAGATGCAGTTATTCTCACAGAATTTTGTCCACAACAGTAGTGACTTTATCCCTATGGAACTACCATCAACAGCTGGCTTCCCCCTCAATTTTACCAAGTCTACTTTCCTTTACAGGGCAGTCCCTAGAAATTGCATTTGAGCTTTTCATTCCATTGTCTTAAAAAGCTCTATCAGGATGTCCACTTCTGCTACTATATATTTATAGGTGCATATACAATTTCAGTGCATTTCTGCACTCTTCCTCTACTCTAGTATTCTTGCTTTCCTCTCTTCTTATAACACCCCAACCCCCAAAACTCACATGCCATAAAGCAACCACAGGCTCCATTGCTCCCTATATTGCTCACATTTGCTCTTACCAAGTTTGCTCTCAGGAATTATGAAGCCATCATACTCAGTGGTGAAAAGCTAAAAACATTTTCTTTAAAACCAGGAACAAGACAAGGATGCCCACTCTCACCACTTTTATTCAACATAGTATTAGAAGTCCTAGCCACAGCAATCAGACAAGAACAAGAAATAAAAGGAACCCAAATTGGAAAGGAAAAAGTAAAATGGTCACTGTTTGCAGATGTTGAATTTCTATACACTAACAACATGATATAATATATATTATAGTATATTATATGTATATATAATATATAACAAAGTATAATAATATAAATATAATGTAATATAAGATCTTTTATATAATAATCATTCTGACAGGTGTGAGGTGATAATTCATTGTGGTTTGGATTTGTATTTCCCGGGTGATTAGTGATGTTGAGCATCTTTTCACATGCTCGCTGGGCTTGAGTATATCTTCTTTGGAAAAATGTCTATACAGATCCTCTGCCCAATTTTTAATCAAGTGTGTTTTTCTGGATGGTGAGTTGTATGAGTTCTTTGTATATTTTACATATTAACCCTTTATCAGATATTAGATTTGAAAATATCTTCTCTCATTCAGTAGGTGACCATTTCATGTTGTTGATAGTTACTTTTCTGTGCAAAACCTTTTCAGTTTGATGTAATTTGGAATGGCCTCTGCTTCATTTCAATGACTTGTATTGGAAAAGCAGGTGTTAGTTATTTCTATTGTAAAATAAATCTCATTGCTTTCTTTTTTGTTTTTAACATCTTTATCAGAGTATAATTGCTTTACAATGGTTAGTTTCTGCTGTATAACAAAGTGAATCTGCTATACATATACATATAACCCCATATCCCCTTCCTCTTGTGTCTCTCTCTCCCTCCCTATCTCACCCCTCTAAGTGGTCACAAAGCACCAAGCTGATCTCCCTGTGCTATGCATTTCTTCCCACTAGCTATCCATTTTATATTTAGTAGTGTATATATGTCCATGCCACTCTCTCACTTCATCACAGCTTACCATTCCCCCTCCCTGTGTCCTCAATGTCATTCTCCACATCTGCATCTTCATTCCTGTCCTGCCCCTAGGTTCTTCAGAACCTTTTTTTTTTTTTTTAGATTCCATATATATATAAATGTTAGCATATGGTATTTGTTTTTCTCTTTCTGACTTACTTCACTCTATATAACAGACTCTAGGTCCATCCACCTCACTACAAATAACTCAATTTCGTTTCTTTTTATGGCTGAGTAATATTCCATTGTATATATGTGCCACATCTTCTTTATCCATTCAGCTGTTGATGGACACTTAGGTGGCTTCCATGTCCTGGCTATTGTAAATAGTGCTGCAATGAACACTGTGGTACATGACTCTTTTTGAATCGTGGTTTTCTCAGGGTGTATGCCCAGTAGTGAGATGGCTGGGTCTTATGGTAGTTCTATTTTTAGTTTTTTAAAGAACCTCCATACTGCTTTTCATAATGGCTGTATCAATTTACATTCCCATCAACAGTGCAAGAGAGTTCCCTTTTCTCTAGACCCACTTCAGCATTTACTCTTTGTAGACTTTTTGATGATGGCCATTCTGCATGGCATGAGGTGATACCTCATTGTAGTTTTGATTTGCATTTCCCTAATGGTTAGTGATGTTGAAAATCCTTTCATGTGTTTGTTGGCAATCTGTATATCTTTTTTAGAGAAATGTTTATTTAGGTCTTCTGTCCATTTTTGGATTTGGTTATTTCTTTTCTTGATATTGAGCTGCACTGCATGAGCTGCTTGTATATTATAGAGATTAATCCTTTGTCAGTTTCTTCATTTGCAAATATTTTCTCCCATTCTGAGGGTTATCTTTTTGTCTTGTTTATGGTTTCCTTTGGTGTGCAAAAGCTTTTAAGTTTCATTAGGTTCCATTTGTTTATTTTTGTCTTAATTTCCATTTCTCTAGGAGGTGGGTCAAAAAAGATCTTGCTGTGATTTATGTCATACAGTGCTGTGCCTATGTTTTCCTCTAAGAGTCTTATAGTGAGTGGCCTTACATTTAGGTCTTTAATAATCCATTTTGAGTTTATTTTTGTGTATGGTGTTAGGAAGTGTTCTAATTTCATTCTTTTACATGTAGCTGTGCAGTTTTCCCAGCACCACTTATTGAAGAGGGTGTCTTTCCTCCATTGTATACTCTTGCCTCCTTTATAAAAGATAAGGTGACCATATGTGTGTGGGATTATTTCTGGGTTTTCGATCCTGTTCCATTGATCTATATTTCTGTTTTTGTGCCAGTACCATGTTGCTTTGATTACTGTGGCTTTGTAGTATAGTCTGAAGTCAGGAAGCCTGATTCTTCCAGCTCCGTTTTTCTTTCTCAAGATTGTTTTGGCTATTCAGGGTCTTTTGTGTTTCCATACAAATTGTGAAATTTTTTGTTCTAGTTTGTGAAAAATGCCAGTGGTAGTTTGATAGGGATTGCATTGAATCTGTAGATTGCTTTGGGTAGTAGAGTCACTTTCACAATATTGATTCTTCCAATCAAAGAACATGTTATACCTCACCATCTGTTTGTATCATCTTTAATTTCTTCCATCAGTGTCATACTTTTCCACATACAGGTCTTTTGTCTCCTTAGGTAGGTTTACCCCTAGGTATTTTATTCTTTTTGTTGTAATGGTAAATGGGAGTGTTTTCTTAATTTCTCTTTCAGATTTTTCATCATTAGTGTATAGGAATGCAAGAGATTTCTGTGTGTTAATTTTGTATCCTGTTACTTTACCAAATCCACTGATTAGCTCCAGTAGTTTTCTGGTGGCATGTTTAGGATTTTCTATGTATAGTATCATGTTATCTGCAAACAGTGACAGCTTTACTTCTTCTTTTCTGCTTTGGATTCCTTTTATTTCTTTTTCTTCTCTGATTGCTGTGGCTAAAACTTCCAAAACTATGTTGAATAATAGTGGTGAGAGTGGGCAGCCTTGTCTTGTTCCTGATCTTAGTGGAAATGCTTTCAGTTTTTAACCTTTGAGAATAATGTTGGCTATGAGTATGTCATATATTGTCTTTATTATGTTGAGGTAGCTTCCCTCCTTGCCTACCTTCTGGAGAGTTTTTATAATAAATGGGTGTTAAATTTTGTCAAAAGCATTTTCTGCATCTATTGAGATGATCCTATGATTTTTCTCCTTTAATTTGTTAATATGGTATATCACATTGATTGATTTGCATATATTGAAGAAACCTTGCATTACTGGGATAAACGCCACTTGATCATAGTGTATGATCCTTTCAGTGTACTGTTGGATTCTGTTTGTTAGTATTTTGTTGAGTATTTTTGCATCTATGTTCATCAGTGATATTGG
>NC_041220.1:37525206-37526667 GCF_002837175.3 Physeter macrocephalus | reverse complement strand
TGGAAGATTTTTGATCACAGTCTCAATTTAAGTGCTTGTGATTGGTCTGTTCATATTTTCTATTTCTTCCTGGTTCATTCTCGAAAGGTTGTGTTTTTCTAAGAATTTGTCCATTTCTTCCAGGTTGTCCATTTTTTTGGCATATAGTTGCTTGTAGTTATCTCTCATGTTCCTTTGTATTTCTGCAGTGTCAGTTGTTTCTTTTCCTTTTTCATTTCTAATTCTATCGATTTGAGTCTTCTCCCTTTTTTCCTTGGTGAATATGGCTAATGGTTTATCAATTTTGTTTATCCTCTCAAAGAACCAGCTTTTAGTTTTATTGGTCTTTGCTATCAATTCCTTCAATTCTTTTTCATTTATTTCTGATCTGATCTTTATGATGTCTTTCCTTCTGCTAACGTTGGGGTTTTTTTGTTCTTCTTTCTCTAATTGCTTTAGGTGTATGGTTAGGTTGTTTATTTGAGGTGTTTCTTGTTTCTTGAGGTAGGAATGTATTGCTATAAACTTACCTCTTAGAACTGCTTTTGCTGCATCCCATATGTTTTGGGGTGTCATGTTTTCATTGTCATTTGTTTCTAGGTGCTTTTTGATTTCCTCTTTGATTTTTTCTGTGATCTCTTGGTTATTTAGTAATGTATTGTTTAGCTTCCATGTGTTTGTATTTTTTACAGATTTTTTCCTGTAATTGATATCTAGCTTTATAGTGTTGTGGTCGGAAAAGATACTTGATATGATTTCAATGTTCTTAAATTTACCAAGGCTTGATTTGTGACCCATCATATGATCTCTCCTGGAGGATGCTCCATGAGCACTTGAGGAGAAAGTTTATTCTGTTGTTTTTGGATGGAATGTCCTATAAATATCAATTAAGTCTATCTTGTTTATCGTATCATTTGAAGCTTGTGTTTCCTTATTTATTTTCATTATGGATGATCTGTTCATTGGTGAAAGTGGGGTGTTAAAGTCCCCTACTATTATTGTGTTACTGTAGATTTCCCCTTTCATGGTTGTTAGCATTTGCCTTATGTATTGAGGTGCCCCTACATTGGGTGCATATACATTTATAATTGTTATATTTTCTTCTTGGTTTGATCCCTTGAGCATTATGTAGTGTCCTTCCTTATCTCTTGTAACAGTCTTTATTTTAAAATCTATTTTATTTTATATGAGTATTGTTATTCCAGCTTCCTTTTGATTTCCATTTGGATGTAATATCTTTTTCCATCCCTTTGCTTTCAGTCTGTATGTGTCCTTAGGTCTGAAATGGGCATCTTGTAGACAGCATATATACAGGTCTTGTTTTTGTGCCCATTCAGCCTGTCTATATCTTTTGGTTGGAGCATTTAATCCACTTACATTTAAGGTAGTTATCGTATCATTTGAAGCTTGTGTTTCCTTATTTATTTTCATTATGGATGATCTGTTCATTGGTGAAAGTGGGGTGTTAAAGTCCCCTACTAT
>NC_041220.1:37523714-37525186 GCF_002837175.3 Physeter macrocephalus | reverse complement strand
GTGGTTTGGTGATGCTGAATTCTCTTAGCTTTTGCTTGTCTGTAAAGATTGTAATTTCTCTGTTAAATATGAATAAACTCCTTGCTTTGTAGAGTAATATTGGTTGTAGGTTTTTCCCTTTCATCACTTTAAATATGTTATTGAGGTGCCCCTACATTGGGTGCATATGCATTTATAATTGTTATATCTTCTTCTTGGTTTGATCCCTTGAGCATTATGTAGTGTCCTTCCTTATCTCTTGTAACAGTCTTTATTTTAAAATCTATTTTATTTTATATGAGTATTGCTATTCCAGCTTCCTTTTGATTTCCATTTGGATGTAATATCTTTTTCCATCCCTTTGCTTTCAGTCTGTATGTGTCCTTAGGTCTGAAATGGGCATCTTGTAGACAGCATATATACAGGTCTTGTTTTTGTGCCCATTCAGCCTGTCTATATCTTTTGGTTGGAGCATTTAATCCACTTACATTTAAGGTAGTTATCGATATGTATGTTCCTATTACCATTTTATTAATTGTTTTGGGTTTGTTATTGTAGGTCTTTTCCTTCTCTTGTGTTTCCTGCCTAGAGAAGTTCCTTTAGCATTTGTTGTAAACGTGGTTTGGTGATGCTGAATTCTCTTAGCTTTTGCTTGTCTGTAAAGATTGTAATTTCTCTGTTAAATATGAATAAACTCCTTGCTTTGTAGAGTAATATTGGTTGTAGGTTTTTCCCTTTCATCACTTTAAATATGTTCTGCCACTCCCTTCTGACTTACAGAGTTTCTGGTGAAAGATCTGCTGTTAACCTTATGGGGATTCCCTTGTATGTTATTTGTTGCTTTTCCCTTGCTGCTTTCAATATTATTTCTTTGTATTTAATTTTTGATCGTTTGGCATGTTTCTCCTTGGATTTATCCTGTATGGGACTCTCTGTGCTTCCTGGACTTTATTGACTACTTCCTTTACCATATTAGGGACGTTTTCAACTATAATCTCTTCAAATATTTTCTCCATTCCTCTTTTTTTCTCTTCTTCTTCTGGGACTTCTATTATTCGAATGTTGGTGTGTTTAATGTTGTCCCAGAGGTCTCTCAGACTGCCCTCAATTCTTTTCATTCTTTTTTCTTTATTCTGTTCTGCGGCAGTTATTTCCACTATTTTATCTTCCAGGTTACTTATCCGGTCTTCTGCCTCAGTTATTCTGCTATTGATTTCTTCTAGAGAATTTTAAATTCCATTTATTTTGCTGTTTATCATTGTTTGTTTGCACTTTAGTTCTTCTAATTCCTTGTTAAACTTTTCTTGTATTTTCTCCTTACTGTTTTCAAGATTTTGGATCATCTTTACTATCATTACTCTAAATACTTTTTAAGTTAGAACTGCCTATTTCCTCTTCATTTGTTTGGTCTGGTGGGTTTTTTCCTTGCTCCTTCATCTGCTGTGTGTTTCTCTGTCTTCTTATTTTGCTTAACTTACTGTGTTTGAGGTCTC
>NC_041220.1:37495780-37523260 GCF_002837175.3 Physeter macrocephalus | reverse complement strand
TGCTTAACTTACTGTTTTGGGGGTCTCCTTTTCACAGGCTGCATGTTTGTAGTTCCTGTTGTTTTTGGTGTCTGCCCCCAGTGACTAAGGTTGTTTCAGTGGTTTGTGTAGGTTATGATTTTAGGCAGCTTCTCTGCTAATGGGTGGTGTTGTGTTCCTCTCTTGCTAGTTGTTTGGCATGGGGTGTCCAACACTGGAGCTTGCTGGTTTTTGAAAGGAGCTGGGTCTTAGTGTTGAGATGGAGATCTCTGTGAGAGCTCTCACCAATTGATATTATGAGGGACCAGGAGGTCTCTGGTAGACCAGTGTCGTGAACTCAGCTCTCCCACCTCAGAGACTCAGGCCTGACACCCAGCCAGAACACCAAGCCCCTGTCAACCACAAGGCTCAGAAGAAAAGGGAGAACAAAAAAGAAAGAAAAAAGTAATAAAATAAAATATATAATGTTATTAAAATAAAAAATTAAAAAGATGTTATTAAAATTTCAAAAAAGTAATAAAAAATAAAGAGCAACCAAACCAATAAACAAATCCACCAATTATAACAAGCGCTAAAAACTAAACTATTATAAACATATAAGTCAGAAACTAGTCAGTCGCATACAATAAACCTCAAGACTACAGTTGTTCCCGAAGTCCACTGCCTCAGTTTTGGGATGATTCATTGTCTATTCAGGTATTCCACAGATGCAGGGTACATCAAGTTGATTGTGGAGATTTAATCTGCTGCTTCTGAGGCTGCTGGGAGAGATTTCCCTTTCTCTTCTTTGTTTGCACAGCTCTTGGGGTTCAGCTTTGGATTTGGCCCTGCCTCTGCATTTAGGTCACCTGAGGCCATCTGTTCTTCCCCCAGGCAGGAGAGGGTTAAAGGAGTGGCTGATTTGGGGCTCTGGCTCACTCAGGCCGAGGGTAGGGGGGGCTACGGAATGTGAGGTAAGCCTGCAGCGGCAGAGGCCAGTGTGACATTGCACCAGCCTGAGGCATGCCATGTGTTCTCCCGGGGAATTTGTTCCTGGATCATGGGACCCTGGCAGTGGCTGGCTGCACAGGCTCCCAGGTGGGGTGGTGTGGTTAATGACCTGTGCTTGCACACAGGCTTCTTGGTGGCTGCAGCAGCAGCCTTAGCGTTTCATGCCTGTCTCTGGTGTCCATGCTGATAGCCGCGGCTCGTGCCCATCTCTGGAGCTTGTTTATGCAGTGTTCTGAATCCCCTCTCTTTGCGCACCCTGAAACAATTGTCTCTTGCCTCTTAGGCAGTTCCAAACTTTTTCCTGGACTCCCTCCTGGCTAGCTGTGGCACACTAGCTCCATTCAGACTGTGCTCACGCAGCCAACATCAGTCCTATCCCTGAGATCTGGCCTTTGAAGCCTGAGCCTTAGCTCCCAGCCCCCAGCCACCCTGGTGGTTGAGCAGACAAGCCTCTCAGGCTGGTGAATGCTGGTCAGCACCAACACTCTATTAGGGAATCTCTCCACTGTGCCCTCCGCACACCTGTTGCTGCGCTCTCCTCTGTGGTTCCAAAGCTCCCCCCCGCCCCACCGCCCATCTCCACCAGTGAAGAGGCTTCCTAGTGTGTGGAAACATTTTCTCCTTCACAGCTGCCTCCCAGAGGTGCAGGTCCTGTCCCTATTCTTTTGCCCGGGGAATTTGTTCCTGGATCATGGGACCCTGGCAGTGGCTGGCTGCACAGTCTCCCAGGTGGGGTGGTGTGGTTAATGACCTGTGCTTGCACACAGGCTTCTTGGTGGCTGCAGCAGCAGCCTTAGCGTTTCATGCCTGTCTCTGGTGTCCATGCTGATAGCCGCGGCTCGTGCCCATCTCTGGAGCTTGTTTATGCAGTGTTCTGAATCCCCTCTCTTTGCGCACCCTGAAACAATTGTCTCTTGCCTCTTAGGCAGTTCCAAACTTTTTCCTGGACTCCCTCCTGGCTAGCTGTGGCACACTAGCTCCATTCAGACTGTGCTCACGCAGCCAACATCAGTCCTATCCCTGAGATCTGGCCTTTGAAGCCTGAGCCTTAGCTCCCAGCCCCCAGCCACCCTGGTGGTTGAGCAGACAAGCCTCTCAGGCTGGTGAATGCTGGTCAGCACCAACACTCTATTAGGGAATCTCTCCACTGTGCCCTCCGCACACCTGTTGCTGCGCTCTCCTCTGTGGTTCCAAAGCTCCCCCCCCCAGTGAAGGGCCTTCCTAGTGTGTGGAAACTTTTTCTCCTTCACAGCTGCCTCCCAGAGGTGCAGGTCCTGTCCCTATTCTTTTGTCTCTGTTTTTCCTTTTTATCTTTTACCATACCCAGGTACGTGGGGAGTTTCTTGCCTTTTGGAAAATCTGAGGTCTTCTGCCAGCATTCACTAGGTGTTCTGTAGGAGTTGTTCCACATGTAGATGTATTTCTGATGTATTTGTGGGGAGGAAGGTGATCTCCACATCTTACTCCTCTGCCATCTTGAAGGTCCCTCTCATCATACTCCTCATTGTTTTCTAAATGTAAATTTTGGGGAAATCGTTTAAATTCTTTCTGATGGATTTTCTCTGTAATATATATATTACAGACAGAAGTGTCAAAGTTGGTGTCAGTTATTTGTATTATAAAACAAATCATATATATATAATGGAATATTATTTAGCCATGAACAAGAATGAAATCTTGCCATTTGAGACAATATGGGTGGACCTAGAGGGTGTTAAGTGAAATAAGTGAGACAGAGAAAGGCAAATGCTGTATTATTTCTCATATGTGGAATCTAAACAAATGAACAAACATAACAAAACAGAAACAGAGTTATAGGTACAGAGAAGAAACAGGTGGTTGCCAGAGGGAAGGGACATGAGGGGAGATAAGAAATTGATGAGGAAGTTTAAGAGGTACAAACTTCCAGTTTCAAGATAAACGAGTCACAAGTATGAAATGTACAGTGTAGGAAATATAGTCAATAAGTATATAATACCTTTGTATGGTGATATATCATAACTTGACCTATCACGGTGATCATTTTGAAATGTACAGAAATATCAAATCACTATGTTGTGTACCAGGAATCGACATACCATTTTAAGTCAACTATACTTAAAAAACAAACAAAGTCATAGAAAAAGAGATCAGTTCTTTGGTTACCAGAGATGGGGTGTGGGTAGAGGGGGAATTGGATGAAGGCACTCAAATGGTACAAGCATCCAGTTATAAGAAAAATAAGCACTTGGGATGTAATATACAACATGATAAATATAATTAACACTGCTGTATGTCATATATGAAAATTGATAAGAGGGTAAATCCTAAGAGTTCTCATCACAAGGAAAATTTTTTTTTCTGTTTTTAAAAGTTTGTGTCTATATGAGATGATGGATATTCACTAAATTTATTGTGATAATGATTTCATGATGTATGTAAGTCAAATAATTATGCTGTACATCTTATACAGTGGTGTATGTCTATTGTATCTCAATAAAACTTGAAGGAAAAAAACTCATTATTGAATAAAGGAAGGGACAGGGCATGGAGGATATTGGTTGAAAATTTGGGATGATTACTGCTTCATTTCAATGACTTGCATTGGAAAAGCAGATGTCAGTTATTTGTATTATAAAACAAATCTCATTGCTTTCTAAATGTAAGATTTCAGGGAAATCATTTAAATTCTTTGTGATGGATTTTCTCTGTCTGTAAAATGCTTGTAATTATTAAGAATATGTATAATGTGAAGAAAAGTGAGGGATACTTCACTATCTAAGGTAAGTCTAAATAGAAAATAAATATGGATTCAAAGAAGTTTGAAAACAGTTTATAGCATCTACTATGGATTCCTTTATTATTAAATATGTACTATGTGTATATACAATAGTCAAGAAAAAACGAAAACAAAATCCAAAAATAGTTATTTATTCTGACTTGGAGATTTGAGGCACAAAATAGTTTTTTTCCTCATTCATTAAAAAGACATATATTCTATAAAGAATCCATTTTCTTGGTAACAAACTTCTGCAATTTAGAAGATAATCCTCCTCACCTATCAGGGGAACAAATATAGGGTTTTGTGCTGGTTTATTACCAATGATGTCTTAAGACCAAAAGCATAAGTTATGGCCCAATATCAAAGACAGGTCTTTGAGCCAAAAAATATGCTAACATTTTTACATATTTAAATGTAGATTTTCATATAGTAATTAAGTAAATCCTAGATTTTATTAAATCATGTATAATAAAGCATTTAAATTTGCTCCCTAATAGGTTGTGAAATTTCTTTATTGCCAAAAAACACAAGAATACCTTTCTTATCTCAAAATATTGCTTTTTCTCTATTGGAAGAATAAATTTCCTATTTGCATATATAATTTTAGGAGATGAAAACAGTTAAAGAAATCAAAGATAAGGAAAAATACAATAGACATAATTATATTATTAAGGTAAATGGGGAACTAGTCTAAATTAATTTTGAAATTTCATACATAAAATATGTCATTTTAAAATTTGATGCAAAGCCAGCACTTTTGAAATAAGTTAGGATATTTGATTCCACAATGGAGAATGCCTTGGCAACCTGACAAGCATGTGTCTAATGAATGGAAAAGGTGTAGGTAATTGAGAACAGACAAACAATAACCTTGCCCAGGAAAGAAGGAAAAAATTTACCACCTCTGGCTTAAAAGATAGTCTCAATTCTACAGCATGAATATATTCTTTTTCCTTTTGGAACCATCTGAGTATAGATTTTATTTTCTTTTTGGGAACACAATCTCTTTAATCAGCTCACATTAAACTGCCTTCCTGATAAGAGATTAATAGATAAATCATTTGATCTCTACTTCTTATATAATTGAATAATGGGGGACCATTATTAAAAGAGCACCAGAATGCTAAAGGATATTATTTTCCTGTATTCTGCAAACAATAACTGAAAAGTCGAACTTTTGAGAAAAAAATATTTGCAAACTTCCTTAAGTCAAGGTTATCATAGAAGTCTGAGCTAATTTCTATGACTATTTTTTAATACTTGTCTATTGATATCACAAGAGTATTAATCTTTTAAGAGGAGGGCATATTTAGTTCTGTATTGCCAGGGCTCAGAGCTAACTGAGCCCTGTGAATAGGAAGCCACGTGCCCAGTAACTAGCAGTTGGCTTCCACTTTGGAGCATCATTCATATCCCTTTATCAAGGCTTAGAACCCTTTTCAATCTCACTATAATGGATATTCTTGCACCAGGTTTTATTTCAGGCTGTAATTACCATCACTTTCTAAAATTTTTAAAATGTATTATTTAAAAATCTTAAGAAAATTGTAGATTCACATGAAGTTATAAGAAATAATACAAAGATCTTTAATGTCCTTTACATAGTTTTCCCCAATGGTAACATCTCATAAAACTGTAGTATTGATATAATACCAAAACAGGATATTGATACATTAAGATATAGAGTATTTCTATTACCACAAAATCCCTCAGATTGTCCTTTTATAGCTTTACCTGCTGCACTTCAGTTCCTTCCTTAAATCCTGACAACCACTAATCAGTTCTCTATTTCAATAATTTTGTCATTTTAAGAATTTTATATAAATGGAATCATATAGTATTTGACCTCTTTGGGTTAGCTTTTTTTTTTTTACTCTGCATAAATCCCTGGAGAATCTTCCAAGTTTTTTCATTTATCACTAGCTTGTTTCTTTTTATTGCTCAGTAACAAATCTTGGATAAAAGAGTCTGTACCACAACTGAGAATGGTTAATGCCAGAGGGAGCAAGGCTATAGCAAGAGTACTCTGATGTGGCCCAGAAGGCAGGTAAAGAAGAAAAAGGGCCTGACTGAAAAGTAAGTCATTATACATGGAGACCTTGCAGAAGTGATCCAAATCTGACTTAATATTGTGGACAAAATGGCGGTCATTACTGAGAATATTGTGAGCAAATATCACCAGCAGCAGCAGTAGAATTTCACAATTGCTTCAATAGGTGACATGAAGAATAAAAATGATTGGATTATCCTAATCTTCCTTGCTTTAGATGCTACAGAATTAGTAGTGTTAGCCCAGTCTTTTGAAATTTAATATATCTGAAGTAGCCAGAAAAGGGATTGAGGTATTTTAACATCGTGAGCCTGATTAAATTGCCTATGTCAAAGTCATGATGTCTTAAGATATAAAATAACTTCAGATTAAGTCGATCAACGAATTGTAATATTTTTCTAGGTGGTGATTTAAATGCTGGAGTCAAATTACATCCTTTAGAAGCCTGGGTTCTAAGAGAATGAGAGAATAAGTATAGAGTTATGGGAAACTCTTAGTCAGTGAAAGGTGGTTTAATATAGAACCTCTGAAAATTTGTAATGTTATATTGATGGTAAAGAAGTGAGAAGAAACTAGTTGACAACTTTTCTTTGAAGACAGAGAATAGATAAAAGATTATTATCTGTGATTTATGCAATTGGTCTCCAAAGTGGCATGCATGCACTCCACAGAGCACTGAAGTCAATAAAACGTGATTCAAGAAGAAAATATTTACTTACCTTTAAGTAAATATACATATGTATATAGATATAAATTTTATTCATATATGTATAGTATGTACATATATTGATTTTATATATTGATACTATATATAGTGATTGTATATAATTATATATTAGGACAAAAATTTAAAAGTAATTGAGCTTTTCTCAATTTGTAGTTTCACACTGGCATTCTCACTTAGTCCTTATATCAGATGACCATAAGTCAAGTAGGATAGTACCACAAATATTCTGAGGAAACAGAGGAATTCTAGGAAGACAAAAGAATTGAGTGGTTTTTTTTTTTAAATTGAGGTATAATTGACATATAACAGTACATTAGTTTCAGATGTAGAATATAAGGATTCTATATATGTACATATTGTGAAATGATAACCTTAATAAATCTAGTCAACATCCTTCACCACACAGTTACATTTCTTTTTCTTGTTATGAGAACATCTAAGATCTCTCTAAACAAATTTCAAGTATACAATATAGTATTTTTAGCTATAGTTAACAATTGTTTTGTTAGGTTTCTTTTTTTTTTTACTTTCTGTGCATTGCAATGGATTCCAGTTTGCAGATGATAAGGTGTCTTATACATAATTAATTGTAAAAAGACAAGGCCTTGAAATAGGAATAAATTTTACTTTTTATGGAATTAAAAAAAATAAAAATTCTTTAAACACACATAAGTTTTCCCATCATCTCATGGAAAACTACTTAAATGAATTGTAGAATTTTTTTTTAAAAGTTACACTTTTATCTCTCTTTAAAGATGTCTTTTCAAATTGTTTACTTTCTATGACAAAAAGTGCCCATCAGTTGTGATTTCAAAGACATTTGATGTTAACAATGAGTGAGAAAGTAAGGGCTTTCTGAAACGTAAGTCAAAAGTGAACTAAGGAGAGGGCATTTTGAAAATACTTTTATAGTTATAATGTTGTATTAGTGAAAATAATGTAAATGTATCATTTAGAAAAATCATATCAACACACTTAAAAAACTGGGAAACATAATTTTTTAACTTATTTCAAATTTTTCAAAGACCTTTAATGGCCTTTGAACTTCTTTGCTAGAAACATAAAAATGCAACATGAATGACACCTCATATTGCATGAAGACACAAATTTTGATTATCAAATTCCAGCAAAATGTTTTTCCTAAATGGTAGATAAAGTTGAAAGCTGAGTACATGATTTGGTAAGCACAAGAAAATTTACATTTTATTTACATTTAGACCTATGGTTTTAGTAACATATATTTTTCACCTTTATAATCACTGAGACAAAATACTTAATCTGAATCTAGAACCATATTTCCAAGTCAAAGTGTTAAATCAAAATTTTAAAAAATCATAAAGCCATTTCAGTCATTTTTTTCTCATTCTAAATTATTCTAAAAATATTTTAGTAATGGCAAAGGTACTTTGTATAATTAATAAACAAAATAATATATTCTGGATGATTTATGCCATATGTATCTCTTTTTAATTTCTACTTATGTCCATTTCATAGTGTGCATAATATATTTGTACAAAAGTATATAATTTACAAAGAAATAGATGTGTATATATTATTGGAGTATACTCAAAATTTTTATTGCAATGGTGATTGTTTAGAAAGATTTGGAGACTGCCAGATTAGATAGCAAATGTTCACAAAGAATGAAATTTGAGAACATCTGTTATTTTCCATATCATGGAAGATATTCAGTGATGTTTATAAATGTAAACAACTGAATTATCTGGAAGTCATGAGGTATGATTAACATGCAACAGCAGAAATTTGAGAACATGAAGGAGGGAGAATATAGGATAAGCTAGTGAGGGAATATGAGGATAAAAGTGAATAACTGAGACTTAAAAAAGAAAAATAGAAATTAAACTGTCCCCTCTAAATTCTTTTAATGAATATTTGACGTGCGTGGTTGGCTGCATAATTACTCTCTCTGCAGTTTACTGACTAGCAAATTTGTGAAAAATTACAATACCTATTTTATTTTATTTTTTTTATTTTTATTTTTTTTGTGGTACGCGGGCCTCTCACTGTTGTGGCCTCTCCCGCTGCGGAGCACAGGCTCCGGACGCGCAGGCTCAGCGGCCATGGCTCACAGGCCCAGCCGCTCCGCGGCACGTGGGATCCTCCCGGACCGGGGCACGAACCCGTGTCCCCTGCATCAGCAGGTGGACCCTCAATCACTGCGCCACCAGGGAAGCCCTTCAATACCTATTTTAAAGAACTGAATGAAGATCATCTGAAGTAAAGTCTTGTAAATTGTATAACATATTACTTGGTACAGAGTAAGTTTTCAGTAAATATCATCTATTTGTATTGTGGCTGTTTCTTGTGTTCTTCTTTACTTGCAGGACATTGGTCTTGTCCAAAAGGTCTATAAGACATTTGATACATGCTAAAAGATTCTTGAAATTTGGTCGTATTTGGTCCTGTCCAAAATGTCCATGTAGATATTTGGGCTATAACAAAAATTCCTTGATACTCAGGCTTGTCCAAAACCGTTTGGCATAGACCAAATGTGCTCATGGACATTTTGGATAGGATCAAATTTCAAGGACCCTTTAGCTTGGACCAAATGTCTTATGGACGTTTTGAATATGACCAAATGTTAACCCTTCTTACAATTAGTTATCTGTATTTTCTTTTTATTCGTTACCTGGCTTAAAGTTCTTTGAATTCAGGATCCATGTTTTATTCTTTGTTAACTCGAAGGCACATTATTTATACATAGGAAATATTTAATAAATATTAACGAGTTTGATACTATGATAACTCACTGTTGATTTTTCTCTAGAGAGTAACTAATGAATTACTATGCAAAAAATTGGTGATGTACATTTATTGGTTACTTACTTGGTGCTGTTTTAGATTATTAACATATAAACTATAATAGTAGAAAACTATAATTAACAAGCTGTCCAAAATTTAATCTATAGTAAAACATTCTATGGAAATACATTTCAATGAACTCCTTGCACAAAAAAGTCATTGATCTTATATTACTCTATCATTCTAAGCATATAACAAAGAGAATATAAGGCCTTTTTAAGAGGGTATTTTGGTTGTAATCCATCCATCTTGAAGACTCCTCTAAATATCTTCTTTACCTGTCCAATGACCCAGACCATGAATTTAAAAAACATAGAAGGTAAAATTATAGATTTTTAGACTTCATTTTATTATTTAGTCTTTAAGAATAATAAAAACATTGTGGAAGGTAGTTAAAATCATAAAGACAGTATTGATTTTTCATATGTAAACTTTTAAATTCTTTGAATATTCTATGTCAAACCACTAATATTAGTAAATAAGGAAACATTACATATAGAACTTTTTTTCACTAGACATTTGAAGGGATTTTTTTTCTTTTAACTTAAGTGCCAGCTAAAGCAGTTGGGAAAAGAGCAGGTATTTCTTAGATCTCTGAATGAAACTGCAATGTAGACCCTTTCATTTTCTTTTTATAATCTTCTTCAAATCTTTCATACTGGGCTACAGGGAAGTGATTTTTCCAATCTCCTGAAGTACCTGAAAAGAAAGATAAGATGGTAAATTTTAAGCTAGTGTAAAATTTCTTCCTATGATTAGTTTTAATTTTTTACCACCTTGTATTTTTAGACCTTTAATTTTATAATGCCATATCTATTCCATAACTCTGTTTCTCACTTCTTACTCCCACTCCCAGGCTCCTAGGCCTTCTTACTTTTCCAAAAATCCCCATGGATTTTTCCAATATCTTATATAAAGAAATAACTTCTTAAATATCTTCAAGAAAGGTCACTGGGAGAAAAATCCAATGTCTCAAAATCTTTATTCTTTGGCTTCAACAGCTTTTTAATAAAGGATCCAGAGAATTTTTCAATCATTTTAAACTATATATTCCAATGTCAAATGATAATTTATTGAAAAGGTTCCATGATCAATAAAGATTTAGAAACTACTGGGTTAAATGTAATTAAACATATTTCTTTATTATAGGATTGTTCATTCAATCTTCCCTATACTAACCACATATAAAACCTTAAAGGAAGGAACAGAATGCAGCATTTGCAATGAATATCTGATAGAAATAATACCATTTTCACAGAATATCTCACAGGGCAACCCAGAAGACACAGTTGGAAGCCCAGTTTTAGAGAAAAAAGGGAAGAAAACATGCAAAATAACTGTCAATCTGGTCCAGGACTTCTTAACTTTGGCATTTTGTTTTATATATTTATGTCTCCACTGTTGACATTTCAATCCAGACAGTTTTTGCTAGGGAGGATGTGGGGATTGCCCTGTGCATTGTGGGATGTTTAGCAGCATCCTTGGCCTCTATGCATTGGAAGTCAATAGCAAACCTCTAGTCATGACCATCAAAAATGTCTCCAAATGTTGTCAAACATCCCGTGGGAGGCAAAATCATATCTGGTTGAGTTCCAGATATTCCCAGCAAGGCTTTTCCATGGCATACTTCCTAACTTTCTAAAAAATATCTCTAGAATGTACTAAGAAACATTATAATTAAAATTACCCTTAATAGTCCCTTTATAAGCTCTCACCAAAACATCTGTCTCTCCAAAACTGTCTTAGATAATATTAATAATTATTTACTCTCTCCTTCACTGTAAGAAGATTTTACATCTCTGCCCATTGTCATGTGTTGTGTGATTCCTCCTTGCCTCATTAACTTTGGGCTTGGATTTTTGATATGCTTTGGCATACATATACTTTGGCATATATAACACATATGAACAGAAACTTTGAAGGGCATGGCAAGTTTCCAACACTTTTCTTGCTCTTCCTCTCTGCCATGATATTGGGCATGACTCACAAATGGGCAGCTCTTTCAGCCTGGGTTTCAGAAAGAGACGACACAAGAGGTTGAGACCATGAGAGCCAAACAAAACTAATCAGAGTCAAAAAGAAATGAGCAAAACTGCAGCAGCTACAAGTGCCCAATACACACCGATATTAAATGAAAAATAAATCTTGTGGTTTTAAGCTACTGAGATTCTTGGCATTGTTTGTTTTAGCAAAGATGACTAATATATACACAGCTAACAGAATCAATCAACCAGTTTCTCACCACACGCATGAACATACACACACGCACACACAGAAACACACACACGATTCAATTCAACATATGTTCAGTAAAGGATTATTTTGTGCAAGATGTTAGCTACATATTGAGTTCAGTGCTGAGGATGCAATGATTTACCATAATCATAGCAACAATCTCAAGGAATTGAGATTTTTCTCTCATTAATTTAGTATTCCCAACATCGTTTAAGCTATATACCTACCGGAGCAAAATTTTTAGGGAATATGAAGAATATCTCGATAATTCAGACAAATGACAGCCATTCTTCTGATACAACATTGGGTGCCAAAATCCATGTTTATCAATGTGTAGGCTCTTGAGTAAATATTTTTTATTAGAAAGCTTGTCTTACAAGTTAAATTTACAGTAGTAATAAAGTTTCTTTGCCACAAATTATTTCCTCTAATAATTTTTTTCGTAAATTTTTTTCTCTCCCCAGCATACTTAATCTCTTTCCATTTACTTTGATACTGCTCTTATCTGTCCATATACACTGTCCATAATATAACTCTCAATCCATACAGAAACTAGTATGTAAAGTTCTCACCCTTTCTCATGAAGGGAGGTACAGAATGATCCATACTAAATTTTGGTACAGTGGTATAATTTGCACTAGAATTCTACTTCATCATATCAAAGGAGCTATGATAGAGGATTTTTTTTTTATCCACAGTTTCTTCTGGCAGGTCTTTACTTACAAATTTTAATAATTTCTGAGTTTCACACTTTGGATCCTAAAAAAATTATAAAGATACAGGATTATTTCAGGTAGATTTAGTCATGAAGTAGGCAGTGCATTTAATAAAGCTCCACGTATGTAAATGTGCTGGAGGAAATGCTTTTATATTTTTATATGCCCTATTCATTTTCCTTTCCCAAGTATATATCCTATTCTTGGTTATTCCAAGCAACCATCTGCTAGAAGGAAGATTAAGATTTGTTTCAAAAAATCCCCCCAAAATAGGCTAATATTCAACCTTTCACATTCAAAAGTAGAATTAACCTGTAGAATAGCAGATGGTGATAAAACAAGCTACTATTATGATAAGGTATAATTTTCAAACTCTCTTGATCTCTTTTTTATAACATATCTAATATCAAGAATAGATTACCCACCAAACATTTAGAGAAGACTTAATGTGACTCCTCCCCAAACTCTTCCAAAAAGTAGAAGATAAATGAACATTTTCAAACTCATTTTACAAGGTCTCCATTACCCTGATAACAAAGCTAGACAAGGACAGTATAAGAAAAGAAAATCACAGGTCGATATCTCTGGTGAAAACCAATGCAAAAGTCCTGAACAAAATACCGGCAAACAAAATTCAACAGCACGTTAAAAGGATCATACACCATGATCAAGTGGGATTTATTCCAGGGATGCAAAAAATGTTTCAACATCTGCAAATCAATCAATGTGACACCCCACATTAACAAAATGAAGAATATAAATCATATGATCATCTCAATAGGTGCAGGAAAAGCATTTGACAAAATTCAACACTGATTTATGACTAAAGACTCTCAACAAAGTGAATAGAGAGAGAACATACATCAGTAAAATTAAGGCCGTATATGACAAGCCCAGAGCTAACATACTCAACGGTGAAAAGCTGAGAGTTTTCCTCTAAGACTAGAAACCATTGTTAACCATAGTTAATAATATTGTGTAGTGAATTTGAAAGTTGCTGAGAGTATATCTTAAGATTCTCATCACAAGAAAATAAAACGTGTAACTATGTGTGGTGATGGATCTCAATTAGACTTATTGTGGTGGTTATTTCACAATGTAGACAGGTATTGAATCGTTGTGTTGTACACCTGAAACTAATATTATATGTCAATTATATCTTGATAACAATAAAGAATAGATATACCTCTCTCAGGGAAATCTCTTATAGTGGAAAGAAGATACTCTTTCTACCTTTCACACTAATAGATTTTTTGATAGTCTGAGTATATGAGAAAGACACGAGAACAACTTGTTAGATACAATGAAAGGGTTGCATTCAGACCAGATAGCTTGTGCCGTGCTACACACTGGGGAAGTGTTCTTCTTCTTGGTGGTCCAAACCAAACTGAGATAGAGAGCCATAATCTTAGTGAACTGGTGAGATCAGGAAGAAAGGCAATCTGAGGTGTCGATTTCCTGAGCTACCCAACTCAATTCATGGAAACAGAACCGGAGAGTTTCTGTGGTGGCTCTAATAGAATCTATTTCTTGTAGCTACAGAACTTAACTTGGTAGAAATAAGATAACACACCTTAATTCTTCACGTGGAAGAATCACTATGAAAGTTGAATTCCCAGTTGTGCCTAGTCTATTATGTGAAAGTTACATGGAAAAGTGATGGGGAGATGTGGACTTCTGAGGCTTGGAATGGTAATATTTGGGGTGGATCTGATGACAGAGACTCTGGAACCCTTGACTAATTTTGACCTTTTTCAGACAGCAGATGTAGATTCTGCTCCCATACTTGAGAAGACTAAACTTCCTTTGCTTGAAGACCTTATTATGACCTTATGTGGGAATTTTCCTTTCAAGATAATGCTTACCCTCTTCAACCACTATTTGTTGTTTCTTGACCCATAATTAGGGTAATATATCACCCCATAATCTAGAGTGGCAAGTGCAAAGTGGTTTAAACAGGATGCACAATAAGCTAAGAAATCTGTCAGAGAGGGTTGCATTAGGTGAGTAAGGTTGTTTCTTTAGAAGCTCTGGAATAGGTTTCCCAAATAAGAGATGAAGAGTAGTCATAGTCATCCAAAGGAATTTAGGTGTGGACAGGCTCTCTGAGAGACATTCTATATAAGAGATGAGGAATATTTCTTAAATGAATTGTTTAAACAATCAGATCAGTATAGGTTTTTAATCAAATTGTAGAATGAATTATTTTCAATGCTAATAATTAGACTGAAGAAGAAAAAATAAAAGCTAGATGTTTTATAGATTACATAATAAAATAACATTGTTTCCCCACTGTGCTTGCCACATGGTGAAACAACCATGAAAAAGGTAATTTTAAGCTCTCCATTCAAGAAGCTTACATAACAGTACAGGAGACCAAAAAAATAAGTAAAGAAATACATATGTAAAATAATCAGAAGTGGTGGTAGACACTATGAAAATAACAATAGCAGCAAAAGAGACTTTGAAAGATGAAAACAAGGCAAGTTGTTTGACATTGTGGACATGAAAGAACTCTGTGGAGAGGTAACACTTAAGACATGAAGATAAGAAGAGGTTAATCTAAAAATAGTAGGAAAAGTGTTTCAGGTAGGCTCAACTTAGTGAGAAATGGAAAGTGGCACCAGAAGAGGTTGGAGAGATAGATAGGGACTAAATAATGCTTAACTCTATAAGTTATCTTAATGATTTTATATTTTACCTAGAGACAGAAGCCATTGAGAGATTTGGAGAAGGGAGTGGACATACTCTGATTTAGGTTTTAAGAAGATCATTCTCTCTGAGGGGATAATGCAAGCAAAATAAGTTCAAATAAGTCCAGATAGTTGGTTGAACTAGAGTAGGAGGCAGTAATAGTAGAAAGAAGTAGATTAAGTGAAGGATGAATTTTCAAGGCAGAGTTAATAGGATAGTAGTTTAGTCATATTTATAGATCAAAAAGAAAAGAAAGTGTGATACAAAGAAGATGAATCTTAGGTTTCCTTAAAAATAAAGAAATTGTAGTTTGCTTTTACCTCTTTCATGTCTTCATAGAATAAGTAAAGGACATGATAATCTTTTCTTCTCTCCCACCAGCCCTTAAATGGTCATACCAAGAACGAAAAGCCACTAAATTGAGAGATTAAATGTTCACAGAATTAAAATTATTTACATGAAGTAAAGAATTGTTAAACATTATTCCCAGTCATCATCACACAATACACATTGATTACTTATTAGATCAAGAACAAGAAGAGAAGTATATCAAATAACCCCTGTTCTCATCGAACTCACAATCTTGAGAAGGATGAATAACTTCTGTTATGGGATGAACTGTGTCCCCCTAAAATTCTTATGCTGAAGTCCTAACCCCTAGTACTTCTGACTACAACTTATTTTGGAAATGTACTGAAGAAGGAATTATTAAGCAAAAAGGAACCAGAAATTGAAGATTTAGAAAATTCTTAGCTTATCCATATTGCAAAAAACTGAGAAAGCATGCTCTGGAGAGAACACCAAGGGTGTGGCTGGTAACCTTTTTCAAAGAGATTAGGTGTGTGACTTGTGGATCCAATCAATCATCTCAGCAAAAACACTGCCAATTTGGACAGAAGGGGACAGTGACAGGATGAAATGCAAGAAGATTGTTGGACTTCTGGGATTCTACAGGCAAGAAATGGGCCACTAGAGCTTTGTGAACATGCTTTGTCCTTCAAGAATGACCCTGAAGGAGGTTCAGAGGTCACCAGGGCTGTCACTGCCACTACAGACACAGAGGGCACAGGCCTAGGGGGCAGGGCCACCACAGTGGGCCCAGAAGACAAAGCATCAAGTCAAGATGACTAGTCTCAAGACTTAAAATCTAATGGAATTTGCTCTGCTAAGTTTCAGGCTTTCTTCTTTCTGATTTCTCTCTTTTCATGTGGGAATGTTAACATATATGCCTGTCCTACAATTTTATTTTGGAAGGAGATAACTTGTAATTTGTTTTCACAGGTTCACAGCTACAGAAAGATTTTTTCTCAGGATAAAGCATACCTTAAGTCTCACCCATAACTGATTTTCATGATATTTAGATGATATTTTAGACGTAGAGTTGATGGTGGAATAAATTAAGACTTTTGGGGATGTTGGAATTATTTGGCACGTGAGAACATGAATTTTGGAGGCCAGAATGCAGAGGATTATGGGATGAACTGTGTCCCCCCCACCAAATTCATGTGTTGAAGTCCTAACCCCTGTAACTCAAAATGTGACTATATTTGAAGATAGTGTCTTAGGTAATTAAATTAAAATGAGGTCATTAGGATGGGTCCTATTCCAATATAACTTGTCTTCTTATAAAAAGAGGAAATTACAACAGACATACACAGAGAGATCATGTGAAGACACAGGGAGAAGATAGCCATCTACAAAACAAGAAGAAAGGCCTCAGAAATCATCTCTGAGGACACCTTCATCTCGGACTTCTACCCTCCAGAACTGTGAGAAAATAAATTCATGCTGTTTAAGCCACTCGGTCTGTGGTGTTTTGTGGCAGGCCTAGAAAATGAATACAACTACAAATAAATAAAACTAAAAATACAAAAGCAAGATGGCAGACACTAAGTGACACAGACAGTAAGTGGTACTGAAGTTCATAGGAGAAGGAGAGAAAAACACGGGGAACTGAGAGGTTAAGAAAGGGCTGTGGAGGAAGCAGAGTGTATTTAAATCTAAGAAGAGCTGAGCTTTAATAATGATAAGAATGAGTAGACATTCTATGGACAGAGAATAGAACAATCAATGGCAGTAGTAACAATTTATAGGATACCATTGAAATGTATTTGTCTCGAAAACAGAGTTTTATAGGAGAATGTTTATATGAGAATTATAAGTAGAGTTACTACCATGGGCATGAATATGTTTCCTAAAAGAGGCTCTGTAGAAGAACAAAGCCTTGAGTATAAAATTTTCACTCAAGAATTTCAGGTTTATATAATAAAAATGGAGGAATGGTAGAGAAAAGAGAGTCCAAAATATATGTATAAAATCAAAACAATACAATGGCATGGACAGTAAGAGAAGAAAGCACTTAGTAGTAGTCACTAAGCAGTAATGCAACAGAGACTTAAGACTGAAGACTCTGTATGTCACATATTCCCTAAAAATTCTTAAAGGGAAGAGACCATATATTCTGCTTCATCCATAGTCTTCCTAATACACTAGAAGGTGCTAGGCACATATTAGGTATATTAAAAACACAAGATTTATACTTAAACTGTATATCTCCTTGCAAAAATGTTTCACTATGGAACTCCATCATTAAAATAAGAGCTGGACCCACCCTTCCCAGTCATGAATTTACCCAGAAACTCCTCCCAAGTCCCAAGCTCTGGGTGCATTTTTGTCATCTGATAGAGATAATAGTAAGACATGGCCACATCTTTAGCATTCTGTGCCACATAGACCATATGTAGGGAGATAGGGAAAATCGTCATTTCATTTATATTCTTTAATAGGTTGTAAATTTTTGCTTACCTTGACAGAATGCTTATTTTCTCTTTCTTATTTATGAAAATAAGAAAAAAATTTTCAGATATTTCTGAAAAAAAAATTTCAGATATTTATCTGAGCTTTTATACCTATGTTCTGACATAGTATATTCACAACTATATATTATTTTAACACAAAAACTTCTCATCCTCACTTCCCTGATTTGTCTTTAGCCTTTGAAAAGAAGAACATCTCAACACATGGAAAACCAAGTATAATAAGAATTACAGTAAATATTACATAGGAATAAATCTTATAAGTTTGCAGAACGTGTGTGTGTGTGTGTGTGTGTGTGTGTGTGTAGAAATCAAGATTGATATAAATGGAAATACATACTTAATCTAAAGATGAATTATTCATAGCATAAGACTGTGAGTTTTTGAGAGAGAGTATCATATCAGTGGATTTTATCAACACTATCCTGGATTTGATAAGACTGAACCTAAGGGTAAGATTATTTCAAAGCATAGATCTCTAGTTTCTCATCACTAGATTTGATTTCAAATCACTAGATTTGGCATAATGTACTATGGATGATTTTTTTTTTTACACTGGAAAGATTCTCACAGAGATGATCATCTCATGGCAAGTTGACTAACATGACCTTAGCCCAGCTAATACCTCCCTTGTTTAATTTGCTCTCTTTTTTTTTAAATTGAAGTATAGTTGACTTACAATATTATATTAGTTTTAGTTGTACCACATAGTGATTCAATATTTTTATAGATTATACTCCATTTAAGTTATTACAAAACAATGGCTATATTTCCCAGTACTGTGCAATGTGATATAGAGAACAAACTAGTGGTTACCAGTGGGGATAGGGAAGAAGGGAAGGGCAAGATAGAGGTATGGTTTTAAGAGCTACAAACTAGTGTGTATAAAATAGATAAGCAACAAGGATGATCTTTAAGGTGTGGATCAATTTGATGTTTTCACTGTGGCCCAAGAGTCACAAACGATTCTTACACTTTGGGCCAAATATTGGGAGACTCAGAGGGCTTAATGTGAGTACTGTGTGATAAATTCAGCATTTTCTTAACAAGAAAATGAATAACTGAATTTTAGGGATGGCGGGCGTTAAGAATGAAACTAGAAAGTGCTTGAACTCTTGATAATGCAATTCTTCCTGTAGAATATCAAATAGATAGCAACAGTTCTGATTATGAAGGCTATAAAAAGGTAAGAGAAGATCATGGAAGTTGATGTTAATCTTGGCAAATATTCACTGTCCTCCACTTTGCTGGGAAAGGAGTATATACTTTCCTGCCCAATAACTTTGGACTTGGCCATGATATCTTTGGCCAATTAAATGTGAGCAGAAGTGAGAACACACCAATGATGCTTTAAGAGACATTGCATTTTACAATGGATCTCTTGTTCTTTACTGTGTCTAACTTGAGAATGAACATGTACCCCAAGGGGGCTGCTTCTTCAGCTTGGGTCCCAGAATGAAAAACATGTATCAGAGTCTCAGCCTGTCTAAAACCTGGAAATGCATGGCAGTATAAAGGTAACATGAACTAGGACTAGCCCTCTGTTATTGTAGGTAATGAGAGATTTCAGATTGTTTTGTTTCTTTAGTAAAGCTGGCTAACATAATTGCTTCTCACAGGCCTTCCCTAAAATAGTTGCTAAGTTGGAGACTGGTTTAAAATTTTTCCTATAAGTAGTTGTTCTAAAATATGTACAATAAATCTTTCCCTTTACAGACAACTTTGGTCTTAATATTTAGAGATTTGGACAAAAGTACTATATAATTCAGTTAAAATTAATGTTCGATGGTTTCAAGAGTTGATATAAATGAGAAAAATGACATTTTCATTGGTATAAGTAAGGAATTTATTTTTTAAACTCTTTTTAATAACAGAGATGTACATATGTACCTGGGTAGACATTCATTCATTCATTCATCTAATATTCATGAATATATACTGTACACAAGTCACCGTACACAAGGCTTTGTATTGATCAGTGAATAAAACATAGTCCCTGCCTTCATGGAGTTTAACTGTATTTAGATTGGAGAGAGACAAAATAAATGTTATCTTTGATTATTGATCAAGCTGGAGTCTGATAGGTTTTGTGCATCTTAATGTCACCATTTCTCTCTTTGTAATTGATTAGCATTGTCTGGAGAGGTACACTCAGTATCTGCGATATCCAGTTCTACATTGGATTCGTTATATATTATAGTGTAACAAATTACATACACTAAAGTGTGGTAGCATAAAGCAACAAACATTTATTATCTTATGCAGTTTCTAAGGGTTAGGAATATGGGAATGACTTAGCAAGGTAGTTCTGGCTCTGGGTCTCTCACAAGGTTATAGTCAAATTGTTGGTTGGGGTTCCAGCCATCCAATGGCTTGACTAGTATTGGAGAATTCAATTTTAAGTTCTTTGACTTGCATGGCTGTTGACAGGAAGGCTTAGTTCCATTCCAGTTATTGACAAATGACCTAATTTCTTTGTCATGAAGGAATGTCCACAAGGTTGCTAAGTATACTTATGACATGGCAGTTTTCTTTCTTCCTTTGCAATCTGTGTGCTATTTATTTATTTATTTATTTATTTTTGTCTTATTACAGTGGCCAGAGCTTCTACTACCCGGTTTAATAAGAATGATGAGAACAGGTATTCTTGCCTTGTTCCTGATTTTAAGATGAAACGATTCAGTCTTTTCACAATTGAGTGTGATATTAGCTATAGGCTTTTTACAGATAGTCTGTGTCAAGTTGATATAGTTTTCCTCTATTCTCAAATTGCTGAGAGTTTTTATCAATGAATTCTATCAAATGATTTTCCTACATCAATTCATATGGTCATATGATAACTCTTCTTTAGCTTATTAATATGGTGATCTATATAGATTGATTTTCAAATGTTGAAAACTCCTTACATATCTAATATGAATTTCAATTGGCCATATTGTGTGTTTTTTTAATATATATATTGCTAGATTCAGTTGACTAATACTTTTGTTGAGGATTTTTGTGTTTAAGTTCATTATGGATATTGACCTATGGTTTTCTTTTTTGTACTATGTTTGTCTGGTTTTTGTATCAGGATAATATTGGTTTTATGAGTTGGAAAGAATTCTTTTCTTTTTTATATCCTAGAAGAGATTGTGTAAAATTGGTCTTAAGTCTTCTTTAAATGTTTGGTAAAATTCTGCACTGAAGTGACCTAGGAATGGGTATTTCTTTTTCAAGAGTATTTTAATTAAAATTCAATTTTTAATAGTTAGAGGACTATTCAGGTTATATATTTCATCTGGTCTGAGTTTTGATAGCTTGTAGTTTTTGAGTAATTGGTTCATCTTTTTCTAAGTTGTCAAATTTATGTGCATAAAATTATTTATAGTATTTTCTTATTATCTTTTTATTGGCTATGTAATCTATGGTAACATCTCTTCTTTCCATTCCTGATATTGATGATTTACGTCTTGTATCCTTTCATCTTTGCCACTCTTGCTAGAGGATTGTCAATTTTATTGACTTTTTTTTAAGAACTAGTTTTTAGTTTATTAATTTTCTCTATTGTTTTTTTTCTATATTCAATTTCACTTATTTATGATTTAAATTTTTATCATTTCTTTCCTTCTGCTTCTTTGGGGCTTATTTTACTTTGGTGAAATAATGAAAATACTGTTCCAGAAATCCAGAAGAAACAGAAATCTAGAGAATCGAACCCTGCTAATCCCATAAGGACTTCTGATTTCCTGAAAGGTGGCTGAGAAGCTGAGCATAGCTTTTGAGACCCCTGCGGGTTTAGGAAGATAAAAGTTGGATACTAGGCCCCAGAAAAAGATGGGGGAGAGGCCTTGTATAACCACTGTGTTTTTAATTGAATCCTGAAAACCACATAAGTTCAAATTCATATTTCTTTACTTCATATTTCTTTTCCTTGAAAGTGGTAACATTACTAAGGGCTAAAGAGTTACTGGGGTCTAGCAGGCAACAGTATGCCTGGGTGAGGAAAAAGTGGCAGTGAATCTAGGGGTCAAGTAGGTGGCAGGCAAGAGCAGATAGTAGCATGATCATGAGATTCGTTACCTATGGGGAAAGAGGGGTGTGATTAAGCAAAAAAAATAAGTACATTAAAGATAATGGGAAATAATTTAGAAGTTTGGAAAATGAAAAGATTGTATAATATTATTGAAGTTAAAGGTGTAGATGTAAACTTGTATTTTTCATAGTATATATACTTCGATTCAAATTGCATATATATAGAGAGAGATTTATCTATTCATTTACCCCTATGTATCTATATGTCTATCTATCTATAGAGAAAGATATTGAGAAATGAAGAGTGACATAGCTGTGCACTAAGGTGACTCAGAAGCAATGACAGTCTAGAAATAATGAGCACACAAAATACTCAGATCTTGATTTCTAAATGGTATCTTCCACGAAATTAACTCAAATTCCTTGGAAAAAATAGCTTGTTCCAAGGTCGATGCAAGGAAACTACATGTCAGAAAATAAGTTCTCAAAAGATGATAAGGGAATGTCAAGAAGGCACAGAGCCAGTTTGAAGGGACTCCCACTGGCCAGAACTGAGATACTTTGAGTATCAAATAAATTTTGATATGACATATAATAGCTTTTGAATTAAATGGGAAGTCATGAGTTCATATTGATATGAATAAATAAATGAGGGGAAAGAAAAATTCCTTTCTTATAATATAATGCCATGCAATAAATTAAGAATGATAGAAATAGAAACTATTGACAGAATTTGCAATCATTTTAGTGGTGAAAGATTTAGGCTAAATAATCAATGGATGCCAAATGCAAGGGAGTGAATTATAGTCTCAGATTATCTCCCCACAAAATACTAATCAATCACAAAGATAGAAAAGGTGACATTATGGTAGAGAAAAAGGGCAGATACCAATTTAACCAGATGATCAAGTTTGACAACACCATTGTGCAACAGGCTGGTATTGCATGCCCTCTGATGTGATGTGCTGAGAGAGCCACAATTTTTCTGTATGTCCTGAGAGTTGAGATGGGCAAGATTGGAAGATATTGTGCAAAATTAAAAGTCTATATTCTAAAACTGCAAAGGTCACGAAACACAGAAAATACTGAGCAGCTGTTGAGACTGAAGGAAATCTGAATTATGACAATAAAATGCAACATGTTATCTCAGATTGGATCCGGGACCAGAAGGAAAAAACAAAAAGCCTTTGATGAAGCAGTTGGGATGGATGTGATTGTAATATGTGGATTGGACGGTAGTACTGTGTCAATATTGATTTCCTGATTTGGATAGCTGTGATTTTACAGGAAAGTGTCTTATTTGGGGGAAATAGACACTGGCATATTTAAGGGTGAGTATGTCTTTATCTCAGATGGTTCAGAAAAAGAATAATGATAATGAATGAGTCTGAATGTGTGTATAGGTATATTCATGTGTGTATGTATGTAACAGCTGTTCCCTCCAGAGACTGAGATTCTAATTACCACCTCAACCCAAACAAAATCTTAAAAGTTTTCAAGACTCTTCAATTTTTGTATAATGCATAGCAATTTTACACTAAATTTTACACTAAATTTTACACTAAAAAATAGCTTTTATTCTGAAAATCACAATTATTAAATAGGGGGCTGAGAAATTCCTAGCTTTTCCCCCAAAGAGTAAGAAAACATATATCAGTTTCTCCCTAGATTTGATCTTTGAGTTTAGTAAGTAATGACATTCTATTCTACTAAAGACCCATAGTGAATTTTTTGAGATCTTGTGTGTCTTCTGATTTAGAGAAAGGAAGCATTGACTGTTAAAAGAAACATGCTATAGAAAAAAATGATCAAGAGAATAGAGAAAAATAGGAGACATAAGCCAAAACAACATTGTTTAAATAAAAAAATAATAATTCTTCTTTTACTTTGGTTTGTATTTTATTTTACTGGCATATATCATGTTCTTTAAAACTTTACAGAGCTTAATTTTATTATATTGTGTATAGGACAGAAATAATACTAAAGCATAACTATTTCAAATTAGCTAAAGACATTCAAGCATAAATAACACTCATTGGGATTACTTATAATTGTCTGGAAATCAGTTCTGTTATGCCCCAAATTTACAGTAAACTAAGGTAAATTCCAAATTAAGCCATTTTGCAGAAAGTGAAAGAAAATATCCCGAAGGAAATAATAGATCTATTTATGCCCTCATATTTATTTATTTTTTAGTTCTTTCTGTCAAGGTTTTCAAATTCCATATAAATATATATATTTATGCATATATGTATATAAATGTATATGTATATACTAAATGTACTAATAAATGGAAAAAAGTAATAACAAAGTTAAAGAATTTGGAATGTTTGGTTATTTTTGATGACGCTTTAACAACTTCAATAATTTGTATGTTCCCACATCATTCTCATAGGTTATAGATTTGTGTAATAATTTGTAATAAAGAAAGAAAAGGAAAAAAATTGAAAAGATAACAGCAGGGAAAAAATCTTTCTTGCTTTTTTATAAGAAGATCTCAGTAATCATGTGAACCTGATCATGATCTTTCACATGACTCATTCTCTACTAGTCTAAAATAAAAGAGGTAAGGAATGATGAGAAGAACACTTTAATCTCAGATGTGTCAAGAAAACCCTTCCTAGATCTCGGTTCTTAACTTCAGTGTAGACCCCTTCATTTGCTGCTCATAGTGCATGTCAAATTTCTCATTTAGGGCTACTGTAAAGTAATTCTTCCAGTCTCCTGCAATCCCTGTAACAAAAGAGAAAAAAACAGTAAATATAATGTCTTCCAGCCAGAATAATAAAATTTTCTAATATTCATCACTTTCATTAACACCTAATCTAATTTCATTCTTGTAATCCTTAATTATAGAAATAAAATATATACCATAAATACTATATATTTGAGAGTGCAAACAAGGATTTGTCCTGATTGTTAAAACAAAACAAACAAAAAAACCAGCAAATTTATTTCTCTGACCTTCCCCTGTTATGCTATCAATACTTCACTTAATTTTTCTTCTCCAATTTCCTCTGAAATGTTGGGGCTCCTGAGATCCATGTTTTACCTACTCCCAAGATATTAAATATCATCTTCATGCTGATAATATTAAAATCCAGACTTACGTCTTCATATCCAAGTGCGTACCTGATATGACCACTTTCATTCCATATGAGCATCTCAAATTCACCCAGTTTAAAAATAAATTCATTTCCTTCCCTACAAAATTGCATTTTTTTGGTGACCTTTTCCATAACCTGGTTAATGGCAACAGCAGGTATCCACTGCATAAACTTGGCGGTTATCCTTCAACCACAATATCTAATTTTTTATTTATATTCAGAGTTTCTTCATAGCCATTGCCTTCTCTCCATTTCTGCTGCCACCGACAGAGAAGCTCCTCAGCGTTTCCCACCTGTGTGTTACAATAGTCTAGCAGGCTCTTCTCTTTTGCTTTTCATCACATCCAATCCTCCCCTGACAGAAGGAAGTCACCTTGTATTTTAAATTAATCAATTGTTCAATTGCCCTGTTAGCTCAAGGAGATCTAAACTTTCCCAATGAAAAGACCCAAAAAGCAGAAGATAGAAAATGTGTGTCTTGAGAATCATGTGGGGTCTGAGGGTATAACAGTACAAAGCCCTTTACAAACATGGCCATTATTTTAAGTTTGTTGTTTTATCTTAAAAATATATGAGGACATTATGGGAAAAGAAACTGAGATAATCTGAGGATTCAATAATTTAAATTTACTCTGCATGTTAACTCTCTTTCATGTGTGCCCTATTTTCACCCAGTGGCAGGTTTGTTATTCCAATTGTTTAAAAAAAATCCCTGACCCTCTCATTGACAATTTGGTTCCAAGAGCAAGATTTTCTCTGTTTCTGCTTCACATATCAGTAAGACTGGATGTCCCAATACTCTGCATATCCTACATGCCTTTGGATTTATAAACTGACTGTGTCTCATCAAGACCACCATGCCTCCTCCCAATAGATGTCACCTCATTGTAATTTGATATTTTTGCTAAGCCAAGCTGTATTTGCCACTAAGTGTTTTGAAACTTAGTCTTTTTAAAAACAGCTTTATTGAGGTATATTTAATATACAGAGAACTGTACATATTTAATGTATACAATTTGATAAGTTTGGATATTTGTCATTTAGTCTTGAAAAACGCCTTCCACTTGGTTAAGGAAAAGCTGACTAATTGTTCTAAGCTTGTTTCCTCATCTCAAAATTAGATTATAATAGAATTTTTCTCTTAACTCTTGCATTAGAATTTTTTAAAATTAGAATTTACAATTTATATGATGTATGTGATGCAGCACCAAGGCACAAATACTTAATAAGTAATAGCAGTAGAATGTGGTATTAGTGCTAGTACTGAGGCTGGGGTGGTTGCTGGTCATTCTTAATATAATTTGCTGCATATACCAAGTAATCAACAAGTAATAGTAATTTATTAGTAGTATTAGTAGTGGTACTAATATTTTATGCTTCTGCAGAACTGGTCACTCAAATGTGAAACAGCTCTGAAGAAAACAAGCAGGGTCCACAGGCATGAATAGATCTTAATAGATGTTTGCCTATAACTATTTCAATTTATGACTTCCTACAGCAATGGAGGCAAATAACACGACTATCTCACCCTTTCTCATGAAGGGAGATACTTTTTGGTTCATGACTTCATCCGGTAGCATTGTGTAATTCGTAGATGGATTGTTCTTCATCTCCTGGAATGAAGTGTGTTTTATAATCTTGTCCACAAGCTCGTCTGATGCCTTCCTTCCCAGAAATTCTATCAATTTCATCACCTCTTTTCTGATATTCTAAGAAGAAAAAAATATTTTGAAGACTCAGTTACTAAAATTGAATACATTACTTTGTGGATAAAAAAGGACACAGAAAGAAAACTTTTATTCCCTCCTCTTCCCCCCACTGATATTGGAATTAGGCTTCTAGTGAGCAAAAACATTTCTTGGGGAAGTGGTATTTTTTAATTTCTCTAAGCATAATTTTCCTCATTCATAAAATGGACATAAAAGAAACTTCAAAGATTTTTAGAACACTAAATGAGATGGTGTTTATAAAATATTTTAGTCATTTATGCATAGTACATGCTCAATAAATACTATCTGTGAATATAATATACACTCTTAAAAACTACAGTCCCCTTTGACAGATCAAGTTTTGGGTTGCAAATATGCAGACAGCTTTCATTTTTCTTTTAGTTTAATGATGTAACTAGTGAGAAGCAAAGGAACCAGAAAGATTAAGAAAGGGTATAAAAAGTCAAATACTCAACATGGAACAATATCAGATTTTTATGAACCATAGCTACAAACATCCCCATCTCTAGTCACTTCTATAGCATACCCTATTATTCGGCTTAATCATTCAATGCAACGATTCTCAAAACCAACTATAATGTTTATTCTGGTGTATAGTTCCCTTTACACAGAATGCTGTTCTCTAATTCTCTGTCCTACAAATTACAGCTTGCCTGGCAAACTTCAGCTTAAGTATCACTTTCTTTGGGATGATTTCCTCGACTATTCCAATTTGAGTTAGATAACTCTATTTTTGCTCCCATAAATCCCTATATAAATCCATTGTACCATATACGTATTCTCACAATTTTTTTTTTTTTTTTTTTTTTTTTTTTTTTTTTTTTGTGGTACGCGGGCT
>NC_041220.1:37485034-37495537 GCF_002837175.3 Physeter macrocephalus | reverse complement strand
TGTGGTACGCGGGCTTCTCACTGTTGTGGCCTCTCCCGTTGCGGAACACAGGCTCCGGATGCGCAGGCTCAGCGGCCATGGCTCTCGGGTCCAGCCGCTCCGCGGCATGTGGGATCTTCCCAGACCGGGGCACGAACCCGTGTTCCCTGCATCGGCAGGAGGACTCCCAACCACTGCGCCACCAGGGAAGGCCTCTCACATGTTTTTTATTTACTTGTTTTCCACAAAAAATGGTAGCATCTCTACATAACAAGGTTACTGTCTTTTTCTCTTTCTACTTGATATGTTGTAGAAACAAGAGAAAACATTCATTCTTCTGTTCCTCATTCACTCAAATAGAGAAGAAACCTAAGCATGGCCATTATTGACCAAAACAGGGAGTAAATGGACATGAACAATTTGGAAGGGTGAAATGGTTGGATTAACTAATAAATTTTTTTCGTGTGCCTTTCAAATTTACTGTCTTCAATATTCTAGTTATAGAACACAAATTTAAGTAATAAAATAAACTACAGATCATGGCTGCTTCTCATTCCAATTTGTTCTGTGTTAAATTCTATAAAGAAATAATAATTCATTTCTAAAATAATATTTATGATTTTATTTTAAATTTGTCCTCATCAAAACAACTCTAGAATTACTGCCACATGAATCTTAATAATTGTGCAAAGATGTGGACAAGACATGGATATCAATTGCTTTCTTGGTACTAATAAAGAATGAGAGAAGATATTTCTTACCCCTTAATAAAAAGACCCAGTATTTTGTCTTTCATTTTAAAATTATTTGATATGTGCACATATGTGCTTTAAAGAATAAAAATCAATATAGCACCCTTACCTACTACCCAATGTATGCAATAAAACATTCATAATTGGTTGAGTTTTTCCATTTGCAAGTTTCCAACATCATTCTTTTCATTCTCCATTCCAATTTCCACAAACAACAACAAACTTGCTATCCTGAAATTGACCTAATCAATCCTGTGCTTTACTCTGTAGATTTGAAACTCATGCATGTATCCCTAGACAACATATGGTTTGGTTTTACCCAATTGATGTGCACCTTTGAAGTGTATTCCTTTTCATTGTAATATGATATTTGATTGTAGAATAATAGTATATATCATGTATTGATTCCTGAATATATGTATATTTGGGTTGTTTCCAATTTTTATGGTCATGGGGAACGCTGCTATGAATGTTGCTGTATATATAAACTACTACACACAAGTCAGTGTTTCTCAAGAGCATATATCTACTAGTGGAATTTCTGAGTCTTAAATTATGTGCATATTTGCCCTCCCTAGGTAACATGTTGTTTCCATAGTGTTTGTATATTTTTATACTCTTATCAGAAGTGTGTTGCTTCTCACTAACACACATCCTGACTGGTATTTATTATTGTCAGACTTTTTAATTGCTGTCAATCTGGTGGATGTGAAAGGGCATCCTAGTAATTTTTATTTTAAATTACCCTGATTATTAACAAAGCTGGAAAAAAAAACAGATTATGAAGAAATTGTGATGTCCTCACTCTTTTTCATATTGTTGTTCCAGCATTCTCTTTACTCTCTTCTTCTGGAAGTTTGAGTTGATATATGTGGGACCTTATTAATCTGTCTTATATATTCATTACCTCTTCTAAAGTTTTCTTTTTACCTCACTGTGGTACATCCTGTGGACTTTCCTCAGCATCATCTTCTACATTACTAATTCACTATTTAGTCATGTCTTATCTGTTATTTAAACTATCTTTAAATTTTCTAATTTTAATTTTTAAAAATTATTTTAGAAATTCTATTTTGCTGGGTTTTTTTTCCAAATCTGCTTTCTCAATTTTAGTAATCTCTTGTTTCTTTGTAAAATTTTTAATTTCTTCTTTTGTTTCTTTAAACATGTTCAGCATAGTTATTTTATGGTCCTTGTCTGATAATTCGTACCTCTGTGGATTTGGAGACCAGTTAACTCTTCTTGCCCATTGTGATTCCTTGTGTGCATATGTGTGTGCGTGTTGTTGTTGTTTTGTTTTAAGAACTCAAATTCCTTCTTTTATCTTTGGTAATTTTTTGAGACTTGGGTTTATATGTATTCATTTACAGAAGGTTTTTATTTACTAGCTTCAAATCTGTGCTAAAGTATCTGGATTACTTTAACTTTTGGAGTTAGCTGCGTCATTTATTTAAAGGCAGAATTTTTTATTTACCATGTTGTCAAATTCTAACATTTTGAGAATTACTAAGTTGTCACATGTTTTGATTTTCTCACCTCCTTCATGTCTTCATAGAAAAGAAATAGCACTTGTGGATTCTCTCTCTTTTCCCACCAAGATTTTGTGTGTTCATACCAGGAACCATAAGGAACTAAAATTAGAGATAAAAACAATGTGAGGACATAGCATCATCTTTATATAGCTTGAAAATGAGTCTTCACACAAAGAAATATAAATAAATGATCATGGAATGAAAACTAGAGATCAGCTGCACATCTGAAGCAAATTTCTCTGCAGCAAAAGCAGCACAGTATGTTGAATAAACTATATACAGAAACATATTCTCAACTTTCATTATTATGACATGGTTTATGACTCAGGGGAAAAGTGAAGGAAGACTCCATCCATTTGATTCAGAGCTTATGAGAGCATTTTTGAAAATGGTGTGTGTGTGTGTGTGTGTGTGTGTGTGTGTGTGTGTGTGAAATCAGGTTGTTAGTGAAAGGAGTTGAGTAGTGGAATTAGCAACATTATTATGATCAGAATTCAGTCCAGGTCTCAAATATACCATTTAAAAACTAGCTTTGGTAACTGGAGCTAGCAGCTATATAATTTTTGTTACACTACTCACAGTTTAAATGGTAAGAGGAGTCCTCTTAGGGACGCTTAGTATCATTCTCACTCTAAAAAATTAGAAGATTTTGGAGATGATGTGGTATGACCAAATACGGTTTCTTCCTTTCTCTTCCCTCATCTTCTCTCACATATATCCAAGTGTTTTACCCAGTAAAAAGCTGACATGATAATATAATGATGTGTGAGTCAAAGTACTCTGCTTTGCATTAAATCGTTACATACCTCTTCTGTTCTTTGACTCTACCGACAATTTATTTATTTATTTATTTATTTATTTATTTATTTATTTAGTATAGTTGGCTTACAATATTATAGTGGTTGTACAACATAGTGATTCAATATTTTAATAGATTACACACCGTAAAATTAAAGTAAAATATTGACTATATTCCCTATGCTGCCCATTACTTCCCTGTGACTTATTTATTTTATAACTAGCAGCTTGTACCTCATAATCCCATTCATCTATTTTTCCCCTCCCCATCCCCCTCGCCTGTGGTAAACATTAATTTCTTTTCTGTATATGTGGGTAGGTCTGTTTCTGTTTTGTTACATTTGTTTCTTTATAGAAAAAGTCATATAATGATTTTTATAGTGATCTTATTCATTCATTTTGCAGAGGTACATTATCTTTCTCTGCCTTATAACACCGGTTTAATGATCTTGAGGCATGTATTTTATTCATGATGCTTTAGCATAAAATTTTCCAAATGTAGCAACAAGCATAAAGCACATACACCACATTTTCATTGAGTCAATATTAAATTTTGTGGATATAAAAATGGTGTTATTATCTTTTTTCCTTACAATTATTACTACAGGATTAGAATGGCCTTCTTTAGTTAATACTAGATTCTCCTGAACCCTTTCTTTCTCAAATTTGAATACTCAGTTGCTTTAGTTGGGAGTTAAATAAAAAGACAAAATTTCCCAGAATTTCTGCTCAAGTAACTCTTGTACTGTTCTGAGAAATCTAGTTGAATTATTCAGACTGTACAGTGGTTAGAATGAGTAAGAACTTTGTAGATATTCAGACTTCTTTGTGAATTCTGGCCCCATGTAGTATCTGAAATTTTTCTTAGAAACAAATGAACATTTTCTCTCCTCTGTCTTTTTCCCCTCTTGTTCAATGAAGTTGTAGTAACACACTGTGAAGTGTTTCTGTAATAAAAAGAGATGAGAGAGAATTGGACACACATACATCTGTATACTTATTTGTAGGCACCAACTAGAGTATCCAGATTCTGCAATTTGCCATCCGCATCTGGAAACTCTATGCTTGTTCTAAAGTTCAAGGTCTTCTAGAGTTTCTATGTTTTAATTAAGGACCAGGAAGGATAACAGACCAGAACAGACAACAAAAATGTTTGCCCAGAGATGCCATTTGTCTTGTATCATTTACCTTGAAAGAATTCAGAAAAAGAAACTGTTCATACCTTCTCCATCCATGAATTTTTCCACAAAATCTTGAAAAGAACCAGGATCTGGATTAGCAGTCACCATTAAAAAGAAATAATAATAAGAAACAACCACATCCTTGGCATTCCGGCAAACATAGATGATCTAAGAAGATGAAATTAGATATTAAATCAGCTAATATTTTTCAAATATATTCTCATCAAGATTTAAAAAGGAAATGCTTATGTTTTCAACTATAAACATAACACATTTATTGTAGAAAATATATAAAATATATAAAATTATAAAGAAGAAAACTCCTTAAATAATCTGAAGTGACAACATCTTTTGCATTGTTGTTCAATGTTAGTTCTCACTTTTCATTGTGCCATATTCATTTTTATTTCACATATTTCATTTGAATGTCTCAAATTCCATTGATATAAAATGGATGAGGCAGATTATTATCCCCAATTTATAAGTGAAGAAACTAAACTGAAGCTTAGTCAGAATACATGGTTGAGAATAAATGTACCCAATGAGAGAAAAAAGTCTTCTGGCCTTTATACTACACCACTATTCCTTATAGCAAAAAAAAAAAAAAAAAGTCCTGTTATTTTCTTGCTTGCAATCTTGAAGAAAAAAATCATGTTTATGAGGTTCTTTTTAAGTGCATGTTGCTGTCAGTGAAAAAATATAATCACTCACACCTTGTTGAGTTTCCATTTTATATAGTGAGGAAACATCAATAAATGAACAGTCAGGAAGCCTTGGTTTTAGGCGCTGGTTCTGGCACTAATTTCTACCATCTTGTGCAAAGCACCAATCATTTTGGACCTACATTTTCTATCTACTAAACAAATGAGTTACATCAGATCGTTACAGTCTTTTCTAGGTCAGACACTCAGTGCTGCAGGAAAAGAGCTGCAAAAGTAAACTCCATCTCTCTGGTCTTCCACTTCCTCCTTCAGGCACCTGAGCAATGCCATTAGGAATGGCTGCTCTTGACTCTCCACTCTTTCCTGGATATGTTAGGCTCATAACCTGTCTTACTCAAGTTAATACATTTTCAAACAATTTTAAAGAAATCTTTTTGTATACTCTAAGAAGTATGGTTTTCAGTTTTAAGGTCCCACTATAAAAAGCTCCAAATACTACAGTAAATAAAGTGAACTTTATTTTCTCATCAAAGCTATCATTATCCATGTTGAACTTTTCCAACCTTACTTAAAACTCTCCCTAGTCCTTTTTACCTATTAGCTGAATGGAACTCTTTGCCACTATATCCAACAATTTACTTCATAATTTTCATGCCTTTTTTTTGTTCATGCTGTTCCCTCTGTCTTGAATATTCACTGCATCTCAAAATACTATCCACGGATTGGTTCAAGATGGAGGAGTACAAAGATGTGCACTTACTCTCTCTTGCAAGAGCACCAGAATCACAACTAACTGCTGAACAATCATTGACAGGAAGACACTGGAGATCACCAAAAAAGATACCCTACCCAAAAGACAAAGGGGAAGCTGAAATGAGATGGTAGGAGGGGAGCAATCACAATAAAATCAAATCCCATAAATGGGGGGTGGGTGACTCACAAACTGGAGAAAAATTATACCACAGAAGTCCACCCACTGGAGTGAAGGTCCTGAGCCCCACGTCAGGCTTCCCAACCTGGGGGTCCAGTAAAAGGAAGAGGAATTCCCAGAGAATCAGACTTTGAAGGCTAGCGGGATTTGATTGCAAGACCTCAACAGAACTGGGGGAAACATAGACTCCACTCTTGAAGGGCACACACAAAGTAGCGTGCACATCAAGACCCAGGGGGAAGGAGCAGTGACCCCACAGGAGACTGAACCAGACCTACCTGCTAGTGTTGGAGGGTCTCCTGCAGAGGTGGGGGGCATCTGTGGCTCACTGTATGTACAAGGACACTGGCAACAGAAGTTCTGGGAAGTACTCCTTGGCATGAGCCTTCCCGAAGTACCCCATTAGCCCCACCAAAGGACCTGTAGGCTTCAGTCCTGAGTCACCTCAGGCCTAACAACCAACATGGAGACAAACCATCCCCACCCATCAGCAGACTAGTGGATTAAAGTTTTACTGAGCTCTGCCCACCAGAGCAACACCCAGCTCTACCCACCACAAGTCCCTCCCATCAGAAAGCTTGCACAACCCTCTTAGATAGCCTCATCTGCCAGAGGGCAGACAGCAGAAGCAAGAAGAACAGCAATCCTGAGCCTGTGGAAAGAAAACTACATTCACAGAAACACAGACAAAATGAAAAGGCAGAGGACTATGTACCAGATTAAAGAACAAGATAAAACCACAGAAAAACAACTAAAGGAAGTGGAGGTAGGCAACTTTCCAGAAAAATAATTCAGAATAATGATAGATGATCCAGGACCACAGGAAAAGAATGGAGGCAAAGATCGAGAATATGCAAGAAATGTTTAATCAAGACCTAGAAGAATTAAAGAGCAAACACCTAGAAGAATTAAAGAACAAACAAGAAAAAAGAATGAAAATAAATGAAGACAGCCTAAGAGACCTCTGGGACAACATTAAATGCAATAACATTCGAATTATAGGGGTCTCAGAAGGAGAAGAGAGAGAGAAAGGATCCGAGAAAATTCTTGAAGAGATTATAGTCAAAAACTTCCCTAACATGGGAAAAGTAATAGCCACCCAAATCCAGGAAGTGCAGAGAGTCCCAGGCAAGATAAACCCACAGAGAAACATGCAGAGACACATAGTAATCAAATTGAAAAACAATTAAAGCCAAAGAAAAATTATAAAAGCATCAGGGGAAAAAGGACAAATAACATACAAGGGAACTCCCATAAGGTTAACAGCTGATTTCTCAGCAGAAATGCTACAAGCCAGAAGGGAGTGGCATGATATACTTAAAGTGATGAAAGGGAAGAACCTACAACCAAGATTACTCTACCCAGCAAGGATGTCATTAAAATTCGATGAGGAAATCAAAAGCTTAACAGACAAGCAAAAACTAAGAGAATTCAGCACCGCCGAACCAGGTCTACAACAAATGCTAAAGGAACTTCTCTAAGTGGGAAACACAAGGGAATAAAAGGACCTACAAAAGAAACCCAAAACAATTAAGAAAATGGTAATAGGAACATACATATCGATAATTACCTTAAATATGAATGGATTAAGTGCTCCAACCAAAAAACACAGGCTCACTGAATGGATACCAAAACAAGACCCATCTATATGCTTTCTACAAGAGACCCAATTCAGACCTAGGGACACATACAGACTGAAAGTGAGGGAATGGAAAAAGATATTCCATGCAAATGGAAATCAAAAGAGAGCTGGAGTAGCAATACTCATATCAGATAAAATGGACTTTAAAGTAAAGAATGTTACAAGAGACAAGAAAGGACACTACATAATGATCAAGGGATCTATCCAAGAAGAAGATATAACAATTGAAAATATTTATGCACCCAACAAAGGAGCACTTCAATACAAAAGGCAAATGCTAGCAGCTATAAAAGAGGAAATTGACATTAACACAATAATAGTGGGGGACTTTAACACCCCACTTTCACCAATGGACAGATCATCCAGACAGAAAATTAATAAGGAAACACAAGCTTTAAATGACACAATAGATCAGATAGATTAAATTGATATTTATAGGACATTTCATTCGAAAACAGCTGATTACACTTTCTTCTCAAGTGCACATGGAACATTCTCCAGGATAGATCACATCTTGGGTCACAAATCAAGCCTCAATAAATTTAAGAAAACTGAAATCACATCAAGCATCTTTTCCAACCACAATGCAATGAGATTAGAAATCAATTACATGGAAAAAAACATAAAAAAACACAAACATGTGGAAGCTAAGCAATACGTTACTAAATAACCAAGAGATCACTGAAGAAATCAAAGAGGAAATCAAAAAATACCTACAGACAAATGACAATGAAAACACGACAATCCAAAACCTATGGGATGCAGCAAAAGCAGTTCTAAGAAGGAAGTTTATAGCAATACAGTCCTACATCAAGAAACAAGAAAAATCTCAAAAAAACAATGTAACCTTACACCTAAAGTAACTAGAGGAGGAAAACAAACAAAACCCAAAGTTAGTAGAAGGAAAGAAATTATAAAGATCAAAGCAAAAATAAATGAAATAGAAACAAAGAAAACAATAGCAAAGATCAATAAAACTAAAAGCTGGTTCTTTGAGAAGTTAAACAAGATCGATAAAACTTTAGCCAGACTCATCAAAAAAAAAAAAAAAAGAGGAGGAGGACTCAAATAAATAAAATTAGAAATGAAAAAGGAGAAGTTACAATGGACACCGCAGAAATACACAGCATCATAAGAGACTACTGCAAGGAACCCTATGCCAATAAAATGGACAACTGGAAGAAATGGACAAATTCTTGGAAATGTATAACCTTGCAAGACTGAACCAAGAAGAAATAGAAAATATGAACAGAACAGGCACAAGTAATGAAATTGAAAATGTGATTTTAAATCTTCCAACAAACAAAAGTCCAGGACCAGATGGCTTCACAGGTGAATTCTATCAAACCTTTAGAGAAGAGCTAACACCCATCCTTCTCATAATCTTCCAAAAAATTGCAGAGGAAGGGACATTCCCAAGCTCATTCTATGAGGCCACCATCATGCTGATATCAAAACCAGAAAAGATACTATAAAACAAAGAAAATTACAGACCAATATCACTGATGAATATAGATGCAAAAATCCTCAACAATATACTAGCAAACAGAGTCCAACAATACATTAAAAGGATCATACACCATGATCAAGTGGGATTTATCCCAGGGAGGCAAGGATACTTCAATATATGCAAATCAATCAATGTGATACACCATATTAACAAACTGAAGAATAAAAACCATATGATCATATCAATAGATGCAGATAAAGCTTTTTACAAAATTCAAAACCAATTTATGATAAAAAAAACTCTTTAGAAAATGGGCATAGAGGGAACCTACCTCAACAAAACAAAGGCCGTATACGACAAACACATAGCAAACATCATACTCAATGGTGAAAAACTGAAAGCATTTCCTCTAAGATCAGGAACAAGACAAGGATGTCCACTCTCACCACCATTATTCAACATAGTTTTGGAAGTCCTAGCCATGGCAATCAGAGAAGGAAAAGAAATAAAAGGAATACAAATTGGAATAGAAGAAGTAAAACTGTCACTGTTTGCAGATGACATGATATTATACATTTAGAATCCTAAAGATGCCACCAGAAAACTACTAGAGCTAATCAATTAATTTGGCAAAGTAGCAGGATACAAAATTAATGCACAGAATTCTCTTGCATTCCTACACACTAACAATGAAAGATCAGAAAGAGAAATGAAGAAAACAATCTCATTCACCATTGCAACAAAAAGAATAAAATACCTAGGAATACACCTACTTAAGGAGGCAAAAGATCTGTGCTCAGAAATCTATAAGACACTGATGAAAGAAATCAAAGATGACACAAACAGATGGAGAGATATAACATGTTCTTGGATTGGAAGAATCAATATTGTGAAAATAGCTATACTACCCAAAGCAATCTACAGATTCAATGCAATCCCTATCAAATTACCAATGGCATTTTTTACAGAACTAGAACAAAAAATCTTAAAATTTGTATGGAGACACAAAGGACCCCGTATAGCCAAAGCAATATTGTGGGAAAAAAACAGAGCCGGAAGAATCAGACTCCCCAAGTTCAGACTATACTACAAAGCTACAGTAATCAAGACAATATGGTACTGGCACAAAAACAGAAATATAGATCAGTGGAACAGGATAGAAAGTGCAGAGATAAACCCATGCACCTATGGTCAACTAATCTATTACAAAAGAGGCAAGGATATACAATGGAGAAAAGACAGTCTCTTCAATAAGTGGTGCTGGGAAAAATGGATAGCTACATGTAAAATAATGAAATTAGAGCACTCCCTAACACCATACACAAATAAACTAAATTAAAAAAAAAAAAAGGATTAAAGGCCTAAATGTAAGACCGGACACTATAAAACTCTTAGAGGAAAACATAGGAAGAACACTCTTTGACATAAATCACAGCAAGATCTTTTTTGACCCACCTCCTAGAGTAATGGAAATAAAAACAAAATAAACAAATGAGACCTAATGAAACTTCAAAGCTTTTGCACAGCAAAGGAAACCATAAACAAGACGAAAAGACAACCCTCAGAATGGGAGAAA